>NW_022883370.1:0-14410 GCF_011952255.1 Bombus vosnesenskii | reverse complement strand
CAAAAGAAAACAAAAAACACCTAAACAAACTCACAAAATAAATAAAGAACAAAATAAAAGAGCACAACGACAACGAGTTCACAAAGGTCATCGAGTCACTATCTGCTCACGAAAACAACAATTACTCCCTATGGAAAGTCACAAAAAAATAAAGAAGACAACAAAAATGGTACCAACAATCAGAAGAGTAGACAACACATGGGCAAGAAGCAACGAAGAGCAAGCTGAAGAATTTTCCAACCACCTAGGCAACACATTCACCCCACACAACATCAACAATAGCAACCACAATAGTCATACGGACGAGGATGCGCTAACTACTAGTACACCAACTGACAATCACCATACCCAAAGCAACCGCACAAGAAATCAGAAACATAATTGAGGAAACAAAAAACAATAAAGCACCAGGAATCGACCTAATTAACAGCCAAATCTTGAAAAACCTTCCGCCAAAAGCGATAAGACAAACCACAATAATAGTAAACGCAATACTAAGAATACAATACCTTCCAAAAGCTTGGAAACTGGCAAAAATCATAATGATACCCAAACCAGGCAAGGACTCACACGAAACCAAGTCATACAGACCAATCTCACTACTTCCGGTGTTCTCTAAGATAGAGAAAATAATCTACGACCGGATAAAACCACTAATAGAGAAGAACCATCTAATACCGGATCACCAATTCGGATTCAGAAACAAACACTCCACAATAAAACAAACGCAAAGACTCGTCAATGAAATCCTACAGGCGCTGGAAACAAAACAATACTGCACGGCACTCTTTATGGACATCGAAAAAGCATTCGATAAAATAAACCACACTAGCCAACTACAATCAATCAGGAAACAGTTCTCGGGGCAGATATACCAAGTAATCAAATCATACCTAAGCAACAGAAGCTTCATAGTAAAAATCAAAAAGACACACTCGGAAGCTAAAGAAATCAAGGCAGGAGTTCCGCAAGGAAGCGTCCTAGGACCAATTTTATACACATTATACACGGCCAACATACCAACAACTAACAATAGCAAAATACTGACATTCGCGGATCACACAGCTGTACTAGTCAGGCACACTAACCCTGCAACAGCAGTTACATTACTACAAGAACATATCACAAAAATAGAAAAGTGGCTTCAAGCGAAACAAATCAAAGCAAACCCCGATAAATGCAAACATATTACGTTCACACTGCGAAAACAGAAACCACCGAACATTGTACTAAACGGCACACACATAATACAAACAAGGCAAGTCAAATACCTAGGACTCCACTTAGATACACGACTCACATGGTAACAGCATATTACAGCAACAATAGACAAAATACAGATGGCAAGGAGACAAATGTACTGGCTAACAAGTCGAAAATCCAAACTAAGCATAGAAAACAAACTAAAAATATATAAAATGGTCATAAAACCAAACTGGACGTACGGAATAACACTATGGGGAACAGCAGCAATGAGCCATATAATCAAAATAGAGGCATCGCACTCTAAAATACTCAGAACAATAGTAAACGCGCCATGGTACGTTAGAAACGAGGACATTTGGAAAGACCTGGGAATACCAACGGTCAAGGAGGAGATCAACAAAAGTGCAAGAAGGTACGGAGAAAGAATAGCAACGCATCTAAATCGGCTGGCAGCGGAAACGGTCGACACATCAAGCATAAAAAGAAGATTAAAAAGGAAACACCCAACCGATCTCACAGAGGACATAACCCAACAAACACGATGGTGGTACCCCGCTGGGGGTAGCCACCCACATGTTATATTAGTATACAGCTACAACATATTACCAAATGTCCTACTGGACAAATTGTAAAATCCAAATAAATAAATAAAAAAAAACTTTCAAATAGAAATTCGTTGTTTATTGTGAATACACATATGTAATTTATATTTTTCTTAGGCCATAAACATTATATATATGTAAATTCTATAGAATTTAGAATATCAACCGACGGTTTGACTTTCACTGTGTTTACTGGGAGTCGGTCGAACGATATGAATAGAGGAGGACGGGGACTTGGGATAGAAAATAAAACAGGACTTGGAGAAGCGAAGATTGAACAAAGAAAAAAGCAAGTTAAGAGCCAGAGGGAGAAAGAGAAGACTTAGACAATCGATTGTTGAGTTTTCACAAATCGATCGCCTGATTTCCGAAAATATTACAACATTCCATATATATGTCGGAGATGAAAGAACACCGGAGCCTTTGGAATTTTGTATAATCCCGCAACATTGAAACCTAGAGTCTACAATAGCTGTAATTGAACAATTGTAGTTATTCAATCCGATTGTAATTGTTCGAGAGTTGTGATAATGAGCTTGGGCTCGAGGCGACAGCCAGTCGCCGAACGTAGCCGCGGTCACGGGACGAACGCTTTGTCTAACAAAGGCATGGAATAATTCTATAGCTCTCCTTAAAAAGGAAATAGTTGTAACACTCGACAGTAAACATTCCAACGGTCTCTGTCCCGTAGCTCGCCACATGCAGACCCTATTCTTCGAGTAAGATGATTGCCAGATGTCGATGCGTCTCCGCAGTACATGTTCAGCTAGCTCGAGGGCCCGTTATAAATCTTAAGATTTAGTCAACTAAAGTCCTTCAAACAGGCAAACAGTCTTTGTCCCAACTACGGGAAAATAGGGGAGACCTATTTTTCAACGAGCGGCGTCTCCCACTAGCATCTTTCCCTCGAGGACGGCTAACATCTTTTTCTAACCACCGATATGGAGATTGACCAATTAGCAGCAACGCCAATTTCCCTTACTTTCTGAACGAAGGCTTTTCTCGACGAATCCGATGATCTCGTGTCCTTAGACACACCCCATTATAGTTTTCCTCTGTGGCATCATCGGGACGGGAAAGTCATTCCCGCTCGCGATCTCATCGATGAAAAAGCGTAACCCCTTACGACCGGTGAATATTACGCGTCCGACTTAGATTTTGTGAGTACGTTCATCTATCATCCCGTCGACCGCGGATTCGTTATTGAACCTAGGATGATTGTCATTAGTTTCTCGAGTATCTAATTACCACGGTTACTTGTCCGGTTCTATGATAATCGTATTTGTACTAGCCAATGTCTTCTCTATTGCATAATGACGACGTGTAATCCAAACGAAGATTCGTTTCACGCCCCTAACCCTAATTGTAATGTAAACCCGTCATATATATATATGTCGGAGATGAAAGGAAAACCAGAGCCTTCCCTTTGCAATTTTGGGAAAATCTTCTAATGCTTTAGCCTAGATTTTATCATAGCTGTAATTAAGCAATTGTTGTCATTTGTAATTGTTCGATATTTGTGATAGCGAAAGTGGGTTCGAGGTGACAACTGGTCGCCGAACGTAGCCACGGTCACGGGATAAACGTTTTGCCTGACGAAGGTGTGGATCGGTTGTATTGTTCTCCCTAGAAATCACATAGAATTGTACTTTAAAGATGTCGATATAATGGGACACACGTATTAGGAATCAATCTCCAAACAGAAACTGCCTAGTACCGGCGTTTGGATCTTTCTCGATGTTTCCAAAGAGTATACAACAAACTTTTGACAGAAATTGCCTAGCAACAACGATTGGAACCTTCTCGATGTCTCCAGCGAGCATATAACAAACAAATGCAGTCGTATAGCGAAAAAGATTTTCATCAGATATTCATTCGTGTGATCGCCTTGGAAAGTGATACATCGAGCAATTTACCGAGTGTCTCAGCAATCGTATTTTTGTGTTTAAAAATCATTCTACGCATAGAAAAGAGTTATCCCGTTGACCGTGGATTCGTTTGAACCCAGGAACATTGTTAATAGTGTTAATTAAATTCATTATTCGTAAAACCTATTAATTGTTAATCTCAATATTCGTTAAATTTATTATTCGTAAAACATATTATTCGTTACTCTTATTATTCGTTAAACTTATTATTCTTTAATCTAATCGTTAGTTAAACTTATCGTTTGTTAATCTTATCATTCATTAAACTCAGTATTCATAATATTTTGTAAAATCTTGTATATTCGCGTAAATATAATCTCTGTTGTGTAAAACGATGGCTAATTCAATCGAAGAATCGTTGTCACGCCGGGCGACTCTCTGCCTGGCCCAGGTCACACACCGCGGGCCAGACGGACACCAGATGTCCGCTCTTCCGTACGGCGTACCCTCAATAGCCTTAAGCACCCGTCATACACCCGAGTCACTTGCCTGCTAAAGTCCTTCAGACCCAACAAATGTCTTTTCTAAATCAGTTTCCAAAGACTATTGTTTACTACGGCTTGACACGGGAAAGTTAGCTTTTCTCACGTACGATGCTTCCTACCAGCAACTTTCTATCGAGGGCGGTTAAGGCCCTTCTTAGTCCTCCAACCTTCGTTTGTCCAATCCGAGGCAATGTATACTGGCCTCACTTCCTGACCTAAAATGTCATGAAGAAATCCGATGATCCCGTGCGCTAGACACACCCATCACTAGCTTTCCTCCGACACAGCATCGTCACTCAACTTCACTTCTTCTACATCGTTGGAAAAGTCAACTACTAAGTAGTAACGCTAATGCCTATCGGGGCAGTCTAAGCATAACGCGAGAGTCGGTCTCGGTATTGTCGAGCATACATTTCCTCTGCTAAATATCTTATAGTGCTACGTCCACTAATACATTAAATCCAATTATAAGAGCCCTGCTCTAACGTACATATCTATCTTATCTTCGTACGATAAGTGATTATCTATCTATCTATGCTCATCAGTGTAATCTAAGTGTTGGAAATATATAATTAATAATTCTGTGAATCATAGTGTTATACAAACTCAATCACCCCTATTATCTCAACGGAAATCAGGGGATCGATCAAGTCGTGGTGTCGATTGTTATAATCGTAACGGTAATTTACGACTCCCGTTGACGTTTCTCCTAGCGACTACGTCTCCCCGCGATTGGTCGAACAAACAATCGTTACGCGCCTTAAATTCTAATTTTAACCCGATTAAATTTCGGGTTTACATTAGAATTAAAGTTGGGGGCGTGACACGAATCTTCATTTGGATTACACATTGTCGTTATGCAATAGAGAAGACATTGACTGGTGCAAATGCGATTACCATAGGACCGGACAAGTAACCGTGGTAATTAGATACTCGAGAGACTAATGACAATGATACTAGGATCAATAAAGAATCCGCGGACAACGGGACGGTAGTCGTACGCACTCGCAAAAATCTAAGTCGGATTCTGTGTTAATATTCGCTGACCGTAAGGAGTAAATCCTTTTTGTCGATGAGACCGCAAGAGAGAATGACTTTCCGTCCCGGTGATACCTCAGAGGAAAACTATGATGGGGCGTGTCTAAGGACACGAGATCATCGGATTCGTCGGGGATATCCTACGTTCGGAAAGTAAGGGAAATTGACGTTGCTGCTAATTGGCCAATCTCCATATCGGTAGTTAGAAAAGGATGCTAGCCGCCCTCGAGGGAAGGTTGCTAGTGGGAGACGTCGTTCGTGGAAAAATAGGTCTCTCCTGTCTTCCTGTAACTAGGACAAAGATTGTGTATCTGTTGAAGGATTTTAGGTAACTAGATATTAGTGTTTATGACGGCCCTCGTGCTAGTCGATCACGTACTGTGGAGACGCGTCAACATCTGGTAAACATCCTGCCCGAGAATAGGATCTGCGTGTGGCAAGCTACGGGACAGAAACCGTTGGAATGTTTACTGCCAAGTGCCGCTCCGAATCTTTCTTTTAAGGAGTGCTATAGGATTACTCAATGCCTTTGTTAAATGGAGAGTTGGTCCCGTTGACCGCGGCCACGTTCGGCGACCAATTATCGAATTGAGCCCAAGCTCATTGTCACAAGACTTAAACAAATACAACTGGTTAGAATGACGGCAAATCGTTTAGTTACAACTGTAGATTTTAATTACAAAGTTTCTATGGATCTTCCCGAGGTTTCAGAGGGAAGGCACCGGTGTCACCTTATCTCCGACAAGTATAATTTTATAACGTATTACGTTAGATAGAATAACGTAATAACGTATTACGTTATATAGTATAACGTTATACCGATTTACCTTATATAGAATAACGTTATAACGCATGACGTTCCGCAGAATAACGTTATAACGTATTACGTTCTATAGGATAACGTAATAACGTAATAACGTATTATGTTATATAGTATAACGTTATAACGTATTACGTTATATGGTATAACGTTATAACGTATTACGTTATATGGTATAACGTTATACCGTATTACGTTATATAATATAACGTTATATCGTATTACATTATATAGAGTAATGTTATAACGCATGACATTCCGCAGAATAACGTTATAACGTATTACGTTCTATAGGATAACGTAATAACGTAATAACGTATTATGTTATATAGTATAACGTTATAACGTATTACGTTATATGGTATAACGTTATAACGTATTACGTTATATGGTATAACGTTATACCGTATTACGTTATATAGTATAACGTTATATCATATTACATTATATAGAGTAACGGTATAACGCATGACGTTCGACAGAATAACGTTATAACGTATGACGTTTTATAGAATAACGTTATAACGTATTACGTTTTATAGTATAGAGTTATAACGTATTACGTTATACAGTATAACGTAATAACGTATTACGTTTTATAGTATATCGTAATGACATGTTACATTATATAGTGTAACGTTATAACGTATGACGTTATATAGTATAACATTATAACGTATTACGTTATATGGTATAACGTTATGACGTATTCCGTTTTATAGAATAACGTTATAACGTATTACGTTTTATAGTATAAAGTTATAACGCATTACGTTATATAGTATAACGTTATAACGAGTTACGATATATTGTGTAACGTTATAACGTATGACGTTATATAGTATAATGTTATATCGTATCACGTTATATAGTGTAACGTTATAACGTATGACTTTACATAGAATAACGTTATAACGTATTGCATTTCATAGAATAACGTTATAACGTATTACGCTATATGGTATAACGTTATAACGTATTACGTTATATAGTATAATGTTATAATGTATTACTTTATATAGTATAATTTTATAACGTATGACGTTACATAGAATAACGTTATAACGTATTACGTTATATGGTATAACGTTATAACGTATTACTTAATATGGTATATCGTTATAACGTATTACGTTATAGAGCATAACATTATAACGTATTGCATTTTATAGAATAACGTTTAAACGAATTACGACATATGGTATAACGTTATAACACATTCAGTTTGATAGTGTAATGTTATAACGTATTACGTTATATAGTATAACGTTATACCGTTTTACGTTATATAGTACAACGTTATAATGTATTACTTTATATAGTATAACTTTATAACGTATGACGTTACATAGAATAACGTTATAACGTATTACGTTTTATAGTATAAAGTTATAACGTATTATGTTATATAGTATAACTTTATAACGTATTACGTTTTATAGCATAATGTTATAACTTATTACGTTATATAGTATAACGTAATAACGTATTACGTTATATACTATAACGTTATAACGAGTTACGTTATATAGTGTAACGTTATAACGTATGACGTTATATAGTATAACGTTATATCGTATCACGTTATATAGCGTAACGTTATAACATATGACGTTACATAGAATAACGTTATGACGCATGACGTTACATAGAATAACGTTATAAAGTATTACGTTATATGGTACAACGTTATAACGTATTACGTTATATTAAATAACGTTATAACGTATTACGTTATATGGTATAACTTTATAACGTATGACGGTACATAAAATAAAGTTGTAACGTATTACGTTATATGGTATAACGTTATAACATATTCAGTTTTATAGTGTAATGTTATAACGTATTACGTTATATAGTATAACGTTATACCGTATTACGTTATATATTATAACGTTATAACGCATTACTTTATATAGTATAATTTTATAACGTATGACGTTACATAGAATAACGTTATAACGTATTACGTTATATGGTATAACGTTATAACGTATTGCATTTTATAGAATAAAATTATAGCGTATTACATTATATGGTATAACGTTATAACGTATTACGTTATATGGTATAACGTTATAACGTATAACGTTATATAGTATAATGCTATATGGTATATCGTTATAACGTATTATGTTTTATAGTATAACGTTATAACGTATTACGTTAAGCTGTGTAACATTATAACGTACTACGTTATAGAGTATATCGCTATAACTTATTACGCTATATAGTATAATTTTATAACGTATTACGTTTTATAGTATAACATTATACCGTATTACGTTACATAGAATAACGTTATAACGTATTACGTTATATAGTATAACGCTACATCGTATCACGTTATACAGTATAACGTTATAACGTATGACATTACATAGAATTAAGTTATAACGTATTACGTTATATAGTATAACGTTATAACGTATTACGTTATATAGTATAATTTTATAACGTATTACGTTATATAGGTACAACGTTATACCGTATGACATTATATAGAGTAACGTTATAACGCACGACGTGCCGCAGAATAACGTTATAACTTATTACGTTATTCACTATAACTTTATAACGTATTGCGTTATGAAGAATAACGTAATAAAGTATTACGTTATATAGTATAACGTTATGACGTATTACGTTATATGGTATAATGTTAGAACGTATTACGTTATATAGTATAATGCTATATGGTATAACGTTATAACGTATTACGTTTTATATTATAACGTTATGACGTATTACGTTAGGCAGTGTAACATTATAACGTACTACGTTATAGAGTATATCGCTATAACTTATTACGCTATATAGTATAGTTCAATAACGTTTTATCTTACACAGAACAGCGTAATAACGTATTACGTTATGTAGTATAACGTTATAACGTATTACGTTATATAGTAGAATTTTATAACGTATTACGTTATACAGAACAACGTAATAACGTATTACGTTATATAGTATAATTTTATAACGTATTACGTTATATAGTACAATGTTATACGGTATTACATTATATAGAGTAACGTTATAACGCATGACGTCCGCAGAATAACGTTATAACTGATTACGTTATTCAGTATAACTTTATAACGTATTACGTTACGCAGTGTAACATTATAACGTATTACGTTGTAGAGTATATCGTTATAACTTACTACGCTATATAGTATAATTTTATAACGTATTACGTTATACAGAACAACGTAATAACGCATTACGTTATATAGTATAACGCTATAACGTATTACGTTCTGTAGTATAACGCTATATGGTATAACGTTATAACTTATTACGTTTTATAATACAACTTCATATCGTATTATGTTAGGTAGAATAACGTTACACCGTATTACGTTATACAGTATAACGTTATAACGTATGACATTACATAGAATTAAGTTATAACGTATTACGTTATATAGTATAACGTTCTAACGTATTACGTTATACAGTATTATGTTATACCGTATTACATTATATAGAGTAACGTTATAACGCACGACGTGCCACAGAATAACGTTATAACTTATTACGTTATTCAGTATAACTTTATAACGTATTGCGTTATGAAGAATAACGTTATAACGTATTACGTTTTATAGTATAACGTTATAACGTATTACGTTTTATAGTATAACGTTATAACGTATTACGTTAGGCAGTGTAACATTATAACGTTCTACGTTATAGAGTATATCGTTATAACTTATTACGCTATATAGTATAATTCTATAACGTATTACGTTATACAGAACAACGTAATAACGTATTACGTTATATAGTATATCGTTATAACGTATTACGTTATATAGTATAATGTCATAGCGTATTACATCATATAGAGTAACGTTACAACGCATGACGTTCCGCAGAATAACGCTATAACGTATTACGTTATAAAGAGTATCGTAATAACGTATTACGTTATATAGTATAACGTTATAACTTATTACGCTAAATAGTATAATTTTATAACGTATTACTTTATACAGAACAACGTAATAACGTATTACGTTATATAGTATAATTTTATAACGTATAACGTTATATAGGTATAACGTTATAACTTATTACGCTATATAGTATAATTTTATAACGTATTACGTTATACAGAACAACGTAATAACGTATTACGTTATATAGTATAATTTTATAACGTATCACGTTATATAGGTATAACGTTATACCGTATTACATTATATAGAGAAACGTTATAACGCATGACGTTCTGCAGAATAACGTTATAACGTATTACGTTATAAAGAACAACGTAATAACGTACTACGTTAAAGAGTATTACGTTATAAAGAACAACGTAATAACGTATTACGTTATAAAGAATAACGTAATAACGTACTACGTTAAAGAGTATAACGTTATAACGTATTACGTTATATGGTATAACGTTACACAGCATTACGTTATACAGTATAACTTTATAACTTATGACATTACTTAGAATTAAGTTATAACGTATTACGTTATATAGTATAACGTTATCACTTATTACGCTATATAGTATTATTTTGGAACGTATTACGTTACACAGAAAACGTAATAACGTATTACGTTATATAGTATAACGTTATAACGTGTTACGTTATATAGTATAACGTTATAACGTATTACGTTATATAGTATAACGTTATAACGTATTACGTTATATAGTGTTGAAGTGGTTACCACTTCTAAGAAAACTCTACATCTGGTCTTTTTTAATTTTCTCAAGCACTGAAGCCATCGACAGCGTGTAGACAAAAGACTGCGACGAAGTCAGGCCATAATCAGTAAACAGGCGACGTTGGCTTCGGGGTTTTTCAGTTATTAGGTAACACAGCTAGCTTGCGGATCTGGACCAGCTCAAATTGTATTTTTACTTATTACACTTCTATTTAAATATATTTGCTACCTTACAATTTATCCACGTGTTTTCTCTGTTTACACACCGAACAACCTCAACAATACGCTATTGATTATTTCCTGTAAATGAAGAATTTTAATATAATGTACAAAATATATAAAATTTAGCATTAAAATTGTCGCACATATATTTAAAAATTAATTGGATTGAAGAATTTTTCAATGTTTCTGAGAATGTAAGGCCAACGTAAGATTTTACACGGAACTAGTTTCCATTTTCGCGCGTAAGACTACGTCATAAAGACAGAGGAGGGGGTATAGACAGCGGACTTCAGACGCGCAGCGTAGACTTCCCTTAGTCATCTTACGACTGTGCTGTGAGGAGGGTGTTTTGCTCGGTGGTTTCAAATCCTTTGTGTGCAGTTGTGTGAATCTCTTCTGTATTGTTCTACAACAAACAGGAGCCGGATACAGGTTGGTATACTTTTTACTTACTCAATAATTAGGTGAAATAATTGAGAAAGCATGGCGAGGACAAAGAAGGGACTTTCGAAAACTAACGCCGACAAGCCAGAAACTGAACGGTTACTAACTTGGATTGACGAAGTTCGCCGCAAAAGATCAAAGTGTCGCCGAAAGCGCAGACGCGATTTACGGATTGAAGCAATGCTGACGTGCGCTCTTTCCAAAGCTAAAAATGATTTACGCATCCGGCGATTATCAGCAGCTTCAAAATGGCAGAAATATAAAAAACAATGCTTGAAGAAGAAGGTATATTATACAAATTATGAGCTCTACAATGGTGAGGACACGGAAAATTCGGGATCGTCTCAACAGAATCCCCGGGAGGAGCCATCGTGTCCTGAATTGGGCAGTTTAGACGATGTCGTGCCTAAGTTGGCAGAAATAAAAGTAACGTTACAACGCTGAAGTAGCGGGAAAAATGCAAGCGATCAGGTTTGGAAGACCTAACTGTGACAAGAGGATTTCTCGCAACGTTTTATCTACCTAATGCGTAGAGATTTCAACAACTATATGGAATCTCGAGCGATTACGGAGCACCGTGTATTACGTCGGTGCTGCAAGAATAGAAATTGCATTACTATCTTGATGTATATATGGATATTTTCTGTTTGCAGTCTCACCGTTCGAGATGGCATTGGGACAAGCGGAGGGAGTTGGTGTTCGCAACGATGCTGAAGCGTACTGCACGCTCGGGGACCCCATGTTCTCCAGTCTCTGCGCCTTTCGTTGGCTTAGTTTATATATTATATTGTATGCATTGGTTTGGTAATATACGTAATAATGAGCGTTCGAAGTATGTTCGAAGAGTGTTTGATCCGATATTTTTTATTTTCAGAAATATATACTTTGCATGTCTTATAGTTTAAAGAAAATTTGTATAGTACATTTTAGCTTGTAGATTTAGTAGTATCGTTTCTAATATTCGCTCCATTATTCTGTACGTCAAGATTTTGTATATTTGCTTAATGTTGATTAACAGTTTTGTAGACTTTAAGAAATGAAATGAAATTAATAAAATTTGGAAAATGTTTACAATTTTTCTGCAATCTTCTAGTTCATATTAATGGCAAAAGTGCTTTTCTGCCCCGCATACTACACATAACAAATTTCTGTCGCAGGCAAGAGACCCGTACATGAACCCAGGCTGTTGGCGGTCATCGGCAACATTATTTGGCCTGTCTGTGTATGAGATAAGGAGCGACGAGAGAGGATTGGTACGGCATAAGGAAGGGGGGAAATGTGTTTCTTTTTAGAAAATCGTGCATGAAGTTTTCTGGCTGACGAATGGGTTGCACCATGATCAAGTTGTACATAAACGTATCATCTCTCCGCGCTTCCGCATCTTGAACATCCAAGCATCAACTAATTCGAAAATCGTCTGACGCGCGAAACTCATAGGCTTATTGTGACGTACTACAGCAAATTGTAGCAAATCTTATTTGGTGGGCTCTAATACCTTTCGTACGTTATCTGGGCAAATGTGTTTTCTCATGTCCGGGGAAGTTTTTTCATAGCTTGTACCACCAGGTTGTATGCGAGTTGTCGAAGCACACAAGACAAGCCTCCGGTGAATATCAATAAGGAGAGACAGCGCTAGGGGTAATGGCCCCTCCTAACGCCAATTCAATAGTCAGGAAATATTAGGACTGGCTAGAACTAGAGAACGAGTGAAGGGGGTGCAACTGAAGTTAATTCATTAGAGAATCCTGGAGCACCTCTGTCATACGCGTCGGGCGGTCATCGTGGAGTTTTAGTCGGTAAGAGTCCGACACTACTCTGCTGTTACGCAATTACTGCAACAGCGGAGTGTCCATGAGGATTTCTCCACGTAAAAAAAAAAAAAAAAAAAAAAGAAAAAAAAGGTTGTATGTTAGTTACTCTGGCTTATCAATATGCTCTGTTCAAAGTTTACCAAGCTGAATACTGTCACAGGCCTCTATCTTCCTTAATAAGAGCTGTAGGGGATCGAATAATGAGACTACCAAAATGTGTACTCATTAGTGTATTTAAAACAGATCTTGTCGCGAAACGATATTTGTACAGACGTTTAGTCACAGTTTATACTGAATCGTTTGCGCTCACGTTCGTTTATTCATAATCGTCAGAAGAAGGTCAAAAGATACAAATTCGTCTTGTTTTACGGTTACATGTAGCGGCGCCATTATTTTGCCGGAGTTCATAATTCCTTACAATACCTCTAAATATTCCGAAGCAAAACAACAACTTGGTTTGAAGCAAATTCTAACTCTTGTGCCGCTACAGAGCTTTTTAAGGTATGGAGTAAATTGAATGCATCTTTGTTGAGTCTAGATGATCCAGAATGGCGAACTACCGCAAGTAGAGCAACTAATCGAAATACTAGACATGCACATATACGTAATATGTTTAACATGGATAGGAAATTGTTTTGAAATTTAACAACCATTGCAATAATTACGTCGGTTCGGAAGTCGTATTACTAGATACTTATTGTAATATCGTAAAGTAATTCGAATTAGAAATCAGTTGAAAATAGAAAAACCGTGTACGTCGTGCTTCTGTGCTTCGTTTACATTTAAGAGCGCCTACGTGACTAAAGGCACGTAGTTGGTAGTTCTTACATAGGTATGAGGGAAACAATAGACAACGTTAGAAGAAGGACGGTTTCGCTACGCAAGGCGAATCGAAAAGTGTGCGTGTTGCGAGAATCAGAGCTAATTGAGTCGTCGAAGAGTAGAGTCGTTAGAGGTTTCGAGTCGTCGAAGAGTAGAGTCGTGAGAATTGATAGAGTTGTTAGAGAGAGAGAGAGAGAGTGTGTGTGTGTGTTAGATTCGTTGTGACGAGAGCGGTAAAATAACTGTAAAGTTATTTGATATAGATGCGAGTATTGCATTTAGTTTCCGTTAAATAAATATCGTTTCCTGTCCAATTTATATTTGTATATTCAATTTA
>NW_022883369.1:0-13565 GCF_011952255.1 Bombus vosnesenskii | reverse complement strand
GTTGTAACTGTTTTGAAATCGACTTAAATAGTTTACACTATCTCTAACGTTTAATCTTGTTCCAGTACTAATATATAATAAAGCTCCTATGAGATTTCTATATCTTATATAGTCTGAGGCTGATTGTGCGGGTTCTAAACTTAAGTTTTGTTCCATTGATGTAAATTATACTATTGATGTAAAATTTACTATTTTCTATATTATATTGTTTCGCTAATGACTCTATATAACTATTTCGATCTAATTTCATCTCACACTTCTTATTATCGTATTCAATGTTTATTCCTAAGTAAGTCTTTACTTCACCTAAGTCCTTCATCGCAAATTGGTTTGACAATTTGTTTTTAATCTCATCGATTTTTCTTTTGTTTTTTCCACATGTTAATAAGTCGTCTACGAATAGAATTAAATATATAACATCATCGCTCTCATACTTCATATACAGACAATAATCACTCTTACTTCTTTGAAATCCTAATTTTTTTCATATACTCGTGGAAACATTCATACCAAGCTCTTGAACTTTCATGCAATCCATATAACGTTTTTGTTAATTTACATACTTTCCCGCTTTTATTGTCGTGACCTATAGGTTGTTTTACCAATACTTCCGATTTTATAGTTTCGTTTAGGAATACTGTTTCTACATCCATTTGCATAATCGTCAAACCATATTGACAACAATAAGATAGTAATAACTTCAACGTTTACATTTTTGCCATTGGAGAGTATAAGTCTCCCAGTACTTCATTTTGTTGGAAGCCTCGAACGACTAATCGTGCTTTCTTACGATTATCAGATTTATTCGTATATACCCATTTCAAGTCTAATACTTTTGTGTCTTTTGGTTTCTCTACTAGTTGCCAGGTCTTATTTTTGATTAAACTATTCATTTCTCGATCCATTGCTTCTTTCCATGAACCGCTGTCATCTCCACTTAAAGCTTCTTCATAGGTTTGAGGACTGTCTGCGCCAACTACATTCACATAAATGAAATATGAGCTCGTTTGGCCATACCTTTGAGGTTTCTTTCTTCCCTGTCCTGACCTTCTCAAATTATTTTCTATGTCCTCAAGTTTTCTTTCTGATTTGTTACTTAACTTTCTCTCCGCTTTTATTGCAACCTGTTCGACCTTTTCGTCATTTATTTCATTTTCATGAATTTCGTTTGAATCCGAATGTTCGTCAAAATCCTTTTCTGTTTCATTGTCTGATTCATCTTCTCCTTGAAATCCGTCTAAATTATCATCTTCATCTATAAATTCTACGTGCCCTGCAATTATAATTTTATTATTAACTAGGATCCTATATCCAATGTTTTCATAACCTACAAGTATCCCAGTGTCTGCTATTTTGTCCCATTTCGAATTTATTTTAATTTCAGGTATTCTTACGAAAACTCTACTTCCGTATAATCTTAAATTATTTATATTCGGTTTCCTTTTAAAAAATATTTCAAATGGTGTTTTATTTTCATATGTGTTCGTAATGGTCCTATTTTTTAAGTACGCCGCGGCTCTAACTATTTCCGGCCAATATTTAATATTCAGCTTTGAATCATGTAATAAGCATCTAGCGGAATTCATACTTGTTCTATTGTAGCGCTCAGCTGCTCCATTTAATTCGTGAACATAAGGTGGGCATGGTTCCAGGACAATTTCCATTGCCCTAGTTAGATTGTACATGTCTTTGTTCATATATTCTTTTCCATTATCGCATCTTAATCTCTTTATCTTCTTACCAGTAAGATTTTCCATTTTGTTCGTATAATCAAGGAAACAAATGTAAACTTCATCTTTTGATTTCAAAGTATAAATCAATGCGCACTTACTGTAATCGTCTATAAATGTTAAGAAATATCTAGATCCATCAAACCCGGTATTTTTATGAGGTCCATTTAAATCGGTATGTACTAATTCTAAAATCTCGCGTGCTCTACTACGGTTATTTTGGAACGGTAAATTGTGCATTTTATTTTGGATACGTGTGCCACATTTTAATTGTACTTACTCAGAATTTTCTGGCATTCCCTCAACTAATTTTTTTTTACACATTGTATCTAAATAATTAAAGTTTACATGCCCTAAGATCCTGTGGAATTTTTCCTTATTTGTCATTTTTCCCACATTTTTAGCGTGCGATTCTTGCCTTTCAATGTAACTATTTATTTTATATAAACCATGATCTTTGAATGCGATCCTGCCCATGAAAGAGATAGCCCATGTGAGCTATCTTCAATTGCTCAATGACGCATGTAACGTTTTTCGTCTGTAACGTATAGTATCAAAACATTATGAGCTCAGGATATGCGGTTTGTTGAAAATAATTAAAAATATTATGAGATTTAGTGTGTAACAAAAAAAAATGAGTACATCCCCCCTTATTTTCTATTACTTCTATTGTACGATTTGCTATAGATTTATGTAGTTTCTGAATATAATTTTGACTCAATGTATCCCATTCGCGTACAATTGCATTTTTTAATTCTTGTACGTGTTGACACTGCTTTCCATTCGCGTATACGCCGTGAACAAGTTCTGTCCAGCAATTTTTAATAACATTAAGGCCCGGGGAGCGTGCTAGCCACGGCAAAACAGATATATATTTGCATTAAAGTATGATTGGACCAATCCTGATGTGTGTACAGGTGCATTATCTTGTTGAAAGATGTAATCAGGTCCAGAAACGCGTTCTGCATGATTATTTATTTGTTCGTTGAATAAGTTTATGTACCGGACACTATTCATTCTCCCATCGATGAACTTGATACATGTCTTGCCGAAATAACTGATGCCGGCCCAAACCATCACGCTGCCTCCTCCTATTTGTCTTCGAATTGCCGACATTGTCTCTTTTCTTATGTCATGAAAATAATCCCATCAGGATCATCCAAGTTGATTATTTTTCGTCTGAAAATAGTACTGGTACTTGCTACACGCAAAATTGCTCGCTTATCACGATCGGATAACGATGACGACCGACCAGTGCTTTTCTTTTTGTCATAATCTGCAACATTTTTTAAGAAATCGTGTATTTTACAACTTCTTCTTATTACTTTCGATATTTTTGCTACTAATAATTGTTGCTGTTTTAGTTCAAGAATTTGCTTTTTTCAGACCCGTTTAATTTTTTCCGCATCCCATACATAAAAATTTATATAATATTGTAGCGACACACGAGCTGAGGGACAAGTCGAGCCACGTGTGATCTTGCCTCGGAGTATCAACAACGTTAGGACATACTGTAATAATAATAAGTAAACTTCGGGCAAAAACAATGTCGCCGCTTCATGCAACCGTCCAACAAAGGCGAATGGAAATTTACCGGTATCCCCTCGACCAGCATAAATAAACCAACGCGATCGTAAGGTGACCAATTTTCATCAGTCTAAAATAAATTCCAAATTTTATAATTATATATTTATATTAATATATAAAAAATTTAATTAAAATAATATTAAATATTTTTAAAATATTTATAAATTAAATTTATTAACATTATTCTAATTAAATTACTAATCATTAAATTATTTCATTTATATTATATATTTATATATATATAAATAAATAAATTTTTACTAAAACATTAAAAGTTAAAATATAGAAACTTATAAAATATATTAAAATTTAAAAAATTTATAAAATTTATCAAATAAAAAAAATTATTAATAATCTTCAAATAAATTTATATAAATTTTATATGTAATTAAATAAAATAATTGTAATATATATGTTGAGTCAATGTCCGAATCTGGGCCCGAGTCGTCCTCGTGGCGGGGGCTTGGGACAGGTTAGGATTCTTCACTGAGGCTATCCATTTTCTTACACTGAAGTTACTTTTATTGACACACGCAAAAATGTTACAGAGTTGACACAAACTCACAATGATCACACACTCGCGACGCTAGTGACAATGGCCTTAGGTTCGATAACGAATCCGCGGACAACGGGATGGTAGTCGTACGCACTCGCAAAATCTAAGTCGGATTCTTTGTTAATATTCACTGACCGTAAGGCGTTAATCTTTTCGTCGATAAAATCGCAAGAGAGAATGACTTTCCGTCCCGGTGATACCTCAGAGGAAAACTATGATGGGGCGTGTCTAAGGACACGAGATCATCGGATTCGTCGGGGATATCCTACGTTCGGAAAGTAAGGGAAATTGACATTGCTGCTAATTGGCCAATCTCCATATCGGTAGTTAGAAAAGGATGCTAGCCGCCCTCGAGGGAAGGTTGCTAGTGGGAGACGTCGTTCGTGGAAAAATAGGTCTCTCCTGTCTTCCTGTAACTAGGACAAAGATTGTTTATCTGTTGAAGGACTTCAGGTACCTAGATATTAGTGTTTATAACGGTTCTCGGGCTAGCCGATCACGTACTGCGGAGACGCGTCGGCATCTGGTAAACATCCTGCCCGGAGAATAGGATCTACGTGCGGCGAGCTACGGGATAGAAACCGCTGGAATGTTTACTGCCACGTGCCGCTACAAATCTTTCTTTTAAGGAGAGCTATAGGGTTACTTAATGCCTTTGTTAGATGGAGAGTTCGTCCCGTTGACCACGGCCACGTTCGGCGACTAATTGTCGCCTTGAGCCCAAGCTCATTGTCACAAGACTTAAACAAATGCAATTGGTTAGAATGACGGCAAATCGTTTAGTTACAACTGTAGATTTTAATTACAATGTTTCTATGGATCTTCCCGAGGTTTCAGAGGGAAGGCACCCGTGTCACCTTATCTCCGACAAGTATAATTTTATAACGTATTACGTTAGATAGAATAACGTAATAACGTATTACGTTATATAGTATAACGTTATACCGATTTACCTTATATAGAATAACGTTATAACGCATGACGTTCCGCAGAATAACGTTATAACGTATTACGTTCTATAGGATAACGTAATAACGTAATAACGTAATAACGTATTATGTTATATAGTATAAAGTTATAACGTATTACGTTATATGGTATAACGTTATAACGTATTACGTTATATGGTATAACGTTATACCGTATTACGTTATATAATATAACGTTATATCGTATTACATTATATAGAGAAATGTTATAACGCATGACATTCCGCAGAATAACGTTATAACGTATTACGTTACATAGAATAACGTAATAACGTATTGCGTTAAGTAGTATAACATTATAACGTATTGCATTTTATAGAATAACGTTTAAACGAATTACGACATATGGTATAACGTTATAACATATTCAGTTTGATAGCTTAATGTTATAACGTATTACGTTATATAGTATAACGTTATACCGTTTTACGTTATATAGCACAACGTTATAATGTATTACTTTACATAGTATAACTTTATAACGTATGACGTTACATAGAATAACGTTATAACGTATAACGTTTTATAGCATAATGTTATAACTTATTACGTTATATAGTATAACGTAATAACGTATTACGTTATATAGTATAACGTTATAACGAGTTACGTTATATAGTGTAACGTTATAACGTATGACGTTATATAGTATAACGTTATATCGTATCACGTTATATAGTGTAACGTTGTAACGTATGACGTTACATAGAATAACGTTATAACGTATTACGTTATATGGTATAACGTTATAACGTATTGCATTTTATAGAATAAAATTATAGCGTTTTACATTATATGGTATAACGTTATAACGTATTACGTTATATAGTATAACATTATAACGTATTACTTTATATAATATAATTTCATAACGTATGACGTTACATAGAATAACGCTATAATGTATTACGTTACATGGTATAACGGTATAACGTATTGCATTTCATAGGATAACGTTATAACGTATTACACTATATGGCATAACGTAATAACGTATTACGTTATATGGTATAACGTTATAACATATTCAGCTTTATAGTGTAACGTTATACCGTATTACGTTATATAGTATAATGTTATAGTGTCTAACTTTATATAGTATAATTTTATAAAGTATGACGTTACATAGAATAACGTTATAACGTATTACGTTATATGGTATAACGTTATAACGTATTGCATTTAATAGAATAACGTTATAACGTTTTACATTATATGGTATAATGTTATAACGTATTACGTTATAAAGTATAACGTTATAACGTATTACATTAGATAGTATAACGTTATAACGAATTACGTTGTGTAGTGTACCATTATAACGTTTTACGTTATATAGTATAACGTTATAACGTATTACGTCATATAGAATAACGTTATAACGGTATAACGTTATATAGTATAACGTTATATAGTATAACGCTATATCGTCTTACATTATATAGTGTAACGTTATAACGTATGACGTTTCACAGAATAACGTAATAACGTATTACGATATATGGAATAACGTTATTACGTATTTCGTTTTATGGAATAACGTTCTAACTTATTACATTGCATAGTATAACGTAATAACGTATTACATTATATAGTATAACGTTATAAGGTATTACGTTAGGTTGTATAACATTATAACGTATTACGTTACATAGTATAACGTTATAACGTATTACGTTACATAGTATAACGTTATAACGTATTACTTAATATGGTATATCGTTATAACGTATTACGTTATAGAGCATAACATTATAACGTATTGCATTTTATAGAATAACGTTTAAACGAATTACGACATATGGTATAACGTTATAACATATTCAGTTTGATAGCTTAATGTTATAACGTATTACGTGATATAGTATAACGTTATACCGTTTTACGTTATATAGTACAACGTTATAATGTATTACTTTACATAGTATAACTTTATAACGTATGACGTTACATAGAATACCGTTATAACGTATTACGTTTTATAGTATAAAGTTATAACGTATTATGTTATATAGTATAACTTTATAACGTATAACGTTTTATAGCATAATGTTATAACTTATTACGTTATATGGTATAACGTAATAACGTATTACGTTATATAGTATAACGTTATAACGAGTTACGTTATATAGTGTAACGTTATAACGTATGACGTTATATAGTATAACGTTATATCGTATCACGTTATATAGTATAATTTTATAACGTATGACGTTACATAGAATAACGTTATAACGTATTACGTTATATGGTATAACGTTATAACGTATTGCATTTTATAGAATAAAATTATAGCGTATTACATTATATGGTATAACGTTATAACGTATTACGTTATATAGTATAACGTTATAACGTAATACTTTATATAATATAATTTCATAACGTATGACGTTACATAGAATAACGCTATAATGTATTACGTTACATGGTATAACGGTATAACGTATTGCATTTTATAGGATAACGTTATAACGTATTACACTATATGGCATAACGTAATAACGTATTACGTTATATGGTATAACGTTATAACATATTCAGTTTTATAGTGTAACGTTATACCGTATTACGTTATATAGTATAATGTTATAGTGTCTAACTTCATATAGTATAATTTTATAACGTATGACGTTACATAGAATAACGTTATAACGTATTACGTTATATGGTATAACGTTATAACGTATTGCATTTCATAGAATAACGTTATAACGTTTTACATTATATGGTATAATGTTATAACGTATTACGTTATAAAGTATAACGTTATAACGTATTACATTAGATAGTATAACGTCATAACGAATTACGTTATGTAGTGTAGCATTATAACGTATTACGTTATATAGTATAACGTTATAACGTATTACGTCATATAGAATAACGTTATAACGGTATAACGTTATATAGTATAACGTTATATAGTATAACGCTATATTGTCTTACATTATATAGTGTAACGTTATAACGTATGACGTTTCACAGAATAACGTAATAACGTATTACGATATATGGTATAACGTTATTACGTATTTCGTTTTATGGAATAACGTTCTAACTTATTACATTGCATAGTATAACGTAATAACGTATTACATTATATAGTATAACGTTATAAGGTATTACGTTAGGTTGTATAACATTATAACGTATTACGTTACATAGTATAACGTAATAACGTATTACGTTATATAGAATAACGTTACACCGTATTACATTATATAGTGTAACGTCATAACGTATGACGTTCTACAGAATAACGTTATAACGTATGACGTTACATAGAATAACGTTATAAAGTATTACGTTATATGGTGTAACGTTATAACGTATTACGTTATATAGTATAACGTTATAACGTATGACGTTACATACAAAAACGTTAAGACGTGTTACGTTATACGGTATAAAGTTATAAAGTATTACGTTTTTTAGTATAACTTTATAACGTATTACGTTTTATAGTATAACTTTATAACGCATTATGTTATATAGTATAACGCTATATTGTATAACGTTATAACGTATTACGTTATATAGTATAAGGTTATAATGTATTACATTTTATGGTATAACGTTATAACGTATTACGTTATATGGTATAACATTATAAGGAATTGCATTTTATAGAATAACGTTATAACGAATTGCGACATATGGTATAACGTTATAACATATTCAGTTTTATAGTGTAATGTTATAACGTATTACGTTATATAGTATAACCTTATACCGTATTACGTTACATAGTATAACGTTATAATGTATTACTTTATATAGTATAATTTTATAACGTATGACGTTACATAGAATAACGTTATAACGTATTACGTTTTATAGTATAAAGTTATAATGTATTATGTTATATAGTATAACGTTATACCGTTTTACATTATATAGAGCAACATTATAACGCATGACGTTCCGCAGAATAACTTTATAACGTATTACGTTTTATAGTATAACTTTATAACGTATTACGTTAGACAGAATAACGTAGTAACGTATTACGTTATATAGTATAACGTTATACCGTATTACGTTATATGGTATAACGTTATAACGAGTTACGTTATATAGTGTAACGTTATAATGTATAACGTTATATAGTGTAACGTTATAACGTATGACGTTACATAGAATAACGTTATAACGTATTACGTTGTATGGTATAACGTTATAATGTATTACGTTATAGAGCATAACATTATAAAGTATTGCATTTTATAGAATAACGTTTAAACGAATTACGACATATGGTATAACGTTATGACATATTCAGTATGATAGTGTAATGTTATAACGTATTACGTTATATAGTATAACGTTATACAGTATTACGTTATATAGTATAACGTTATACAGTATTACGTTATATAGTATAACGTTATAACGTATTACTTTATATAGTAGAATTTTATAACGTATGACGTTACATAGAATAACGTTATAACGTATTACGTTATATGGTATAACGATATAACGTATTGCATTTTATATAATAACGTTATAGCCTATTACATTATATGCTGTAACGTTATAACGTATTACTTTATATAGTATAACGTTATAAAGTATTACTTTATATAGTATAATTTCGTAACGTATGACGCTACATAGAATAACGTTATAACGTATTACGTTATATGGTATAACGGTATAACGTATTGCATTTTATAGGATAACGTTATAACGTATTACACTATATGGCATAACGTAGTAACGTATTACGTTTTATGGTACAACGTTATAACATATTCAGTTTTATAGTGTAATTTTATAACGTATTACGTTATGTAGAATAACGTTATACCGTATTACGTTATATAGTATAATGTTATAGTGTCTTACTTTATATAGTATAATTTTATAACGTATGACGTTCTACAGAATAACGTTATAACGTATGACGTCATATAGAATAACGTTATAACGGTATAACGTTATATAGTATAACGTTATATAGTATAACGCTATATCGTATTACATTATATAGTATAACGTTATAAGGTATTACGTTAGGTAGTATAACATTATAACGTATTACGTTACATAGAATAACGTAATAACTTATTACGTTATATAGAATAACGTTATACCGTATTACATTATATAGTATAACGTTATAACGTATTACGTCATATAGAATAACGTTATAACGGTATAACGTTATATAGTATAACGTTATATAGTATAACGCTATATCGTATTACATTATATCGTATAACGTTATAACGTATTACGTTTTATAGAATAACGTTATAACATATTACGTTTTATGGTATAAAGTTATAAAGTATTACGTTTTTTAGGATAACTTTATAACGTATTACGTTTTATGGTATATCTTTATAACGTATGACGTTACATAAGGTAATGTTATAACGTATTACGTTATTTTGCATAATGTTATAACGTATTACGTTATAAGCTATAACGTTATAACGTATAACGTTATATGCTATAACGTTATAAGTTACTACGTTTTATAGTGTAAAGTTTTAACGTATCACGTTATATAGTATAACATTATACTGTATTACGTTATATAGAATAACGTTATAACGTATTACATTAGATAGTATAACGCTAAAACTTATTACGTTAGGTAGTATAACATTGTAACGTATTAGTTAGGAAGTATAACATTATAACGTATTACGTTATATGGTACAACGTTATACGGTGTTACGTTATATAGTGTAACGTTATAACGTATGACGTTCCACAGAATAACGTTATAACGTATTACGACATATGGCATAACGTTATAACGTATTACGTTTTATGCAATAATGTTCTAACGTATTACATTGTATAGTATAACGTTATAACGTATTACGCTAGGTAGTATAACGTTATAACGTATTACGTTATAAAGTATAACGTAATAACGTATTACGTTATATAGTATAACGTTATAACGAGTTACGATATATAGTGTAAAGCAATAACGTATGACGTTATACAGTATAACGTTATATCGTATCACGTTATATAGTATAACGTTATAACGGATGACGTTACATAGAATAACGTTATAACTTATTACGTTATATGGTATAACGTTATAACGTATTGCGCTTTATAGAATAGCGTTATAACGTATTACGGTATATGGTATAACGTTATAACGTATTACGTTATATAGTATAACGTTATACCGTATTACATTATATAGAGTAACGTTATAACGCATGACGTTTCGCAGAATAACGTTATAACGTATTACTTTATATAGAGTAAGGTAATAACGTATTATGTTATATAGTATTACGTTATAATGTATTACGTTATATAGTATAACGTTATAACGTATTACGTTATATGGTATAACGTTATACCGTATTACATTATATAGAGTAACGTTATAATGCATGACGTTCCGCAGAATAACGTTATAACGTATTACGTTATATAGAATAAGGTAATAACGTATTATGTTATATAGTATTACGTTATAACGTATTACGTTATATGGTATAACGTTATAACGTATTACGTTTTATGGAATAACGTTCTAACGTATTACATTGTATAGTATAACGTTATAACGTATTACGTTATATAGTATAGCGTTATAACGTATTACGTTATATAGTATAAAGTCATTACGTATTAGGTTATATAGTATAACGTAATAACGTATTACATTATATAGTGTCAAGTTATAACTTATAACGTTACATAGAATAACGTTCTAACGTATTCCGTTATATAGTCTAACGTTATAACGTATTACGTTATGTAGTATAACGTTATAATGTATTACGTTATATAGAATAACGTAATAACGTATTACGTTATATAGTATAATGTTATAACGTATTACGTTATATGGTATAACTTTATAACGTATTACGTTATATGGTATAACGTTATAACGTATTACGTTATATGGTATGACGTTATACCGTATTACATTATATAGAGTAACGTTATAACGCATGACGTTCCGCAGAATAACGTTATAACGTATTACGTTATATAGAATAAGGTAATGACGTATTATGTTATATAGTATTACGTTATACCGTATTACATTATATAGTGTAACGTTCGAACGTATGACGTTCCACAGAATAACGTTATAGCGTATTACGTTACATGGTATAACGTTATAACTTATTACGTTTTATGGAATAACGTTCTAACCTATTACATTGTATAGTATAACGTTATAACGTATTACATTACATAGTATAACGTTATAACGAATTACGTTAGGTAATGTAGTATTATAACGTATTACGTTAGGTAGTATAACGTTATAACGTATGACGTTTCACAGATTAACGTTATAACGTCTTACTTTATATAGAATAACGATATACCGTATTACATTATATAGTGTAACGTTAGAACGTATGACGTTCCACAGAATAACGTTATAGCGTATTACGTTACATGGTATAACGTTATAACTTATTACGTTTTGTGGAATAACTTTCTAACGTATTACATTGTATAGTATAACGTTATAACGTATTACATTAGACAGTATAACGTTATAACGAATTACGTTAGGTAGTGTAGCGTTATAACGTATTATGTTAGGTAGTATAACGTTATAACGTATTACGTTAGGCAGTGTAACATTATAACGTACTACGTTATATAGTATAGCGTTATAACGTATCACATTATATAGTGTAACCTTATAACATATGACGTTACGCAGAATAACGTTATAACGTATTACGTTATATAGTTTAAAGTCATTACGTATTAGGTTATATAGTATAACGTAATAACGTATTACATTATATAGTGTAATGTTATAACTTATAACGTTATATAGAATAACGTTATAACGTATTCCGTTATATAGTATAACGTTATAACGCATTACGTTAGGTAGTATAACGTTATAACGTTTTACGTTATATAGAATAACGTAATAACGTATTACGTTATATGGTATAATGTTATAACGTATTGCATTTTATAGAATGACGTTATAACGTATAACATTATATGGCATAACGTTATAACGTTTAACGTCTTGTAGAATAACGTTATAACGTATTACGACATATGGTATAACGTTATAACGTATTACGTTTTAGAGAATAACGTTATAATGTATTACTGTATATAGTATAGCGTTATAATGTATTACTCTATATAGTATAATTTTATAACGTATGACGTTACATAGAATAACGTTATAACGCATTGAGTTACATAGAATAACGTTATAAAGTATTACGTTATATGGTGTAACGTTATAACGTATTACGTTTTATAGTATATCGTTATAGCGTATTACGTTAGGTAGTATAACGTTATAACGTGTTACGTTATATAATATAATTTTATTACGTATTGCGTTTTACCGTATAACGTTATAACGTATTACGTTTTATAGAATAAGGTTATAACGTATTACGTTAGGTAGTTTGGACGAAAAAGTTACATCCGGCGGCAGCGTTGCCGCACCGGAAACGATCTCTCTCACGCTGCTAAAATCGCAATTTGGCACCATTGGATGCTTCGCAGGACCTAATTAAAACTGGAGGGACCAAAGGTATATGCGTAATTCTGCATTTTTCTACGGAACTGAGTAACGTTTCTATCTCGAAATTTCGCATTATGTACACAGCTGCACCGCAACTTATTGCCGTATTCATCATTCCGAACGCATAACCGCGAAATAATGGCAAGAAAACTAGTATTCGGTCTCCACGTCGATTG
>NW_022883368.1:0-17363 GCF_011952255.1 Bombus vosnesenskii | reverse complement strand
TTTCGACGTTTGAGAGCTCGTTGAACTCCATTTTACACGGCAAATGTAATGGACTACCGTTTCAGCGTCGAAACAAGCAAAATAGCTCCCAAATCGCGAAGATTTCGTCGATTTTAACAAAAACTAACTGTCATTTCCTTCCGGTCGGAGATATTTCGACGTTTAAGCCCTCGTTAAACTCCAATTTACACTGCAAATGCAATGCACTACCGTTTAAGCGTCGAAACAAGCAAAATAGCTTACAAATCGCGAAGATTTCGTCGATTATGATGAAATCTAGCCGTCATTTCCTTCCCGTTGGAGACATTTCGACGTATAAGCGCTCGTTGAACACCATTTAACACTGCAAATGTAACGCACTACCGTTTCAGCGTCGAAACATGCAAAATAGCTTCGAAAGCGCGAAGATTTCGTCGATTTTGTCGAAAACTGGCCGTCATTTCCTTTCCGTTGGAGATATTTCGACGTTTAAGCGCTCGTTCAACTCCTTTTTACAGTGCACATGCAATGCACCACCGTTTAGGCGTCCACAACAAAGCAAAATAGCTGACAAATCGCGAAGATTTCGTCGATTTCGAGGAAATCTAGCCGTCATTTCCTTCCCGTTGGAGATATTTCGAAGTTTGAGCGCTCGTTGAACTCCATTTTACACTGTAAATGCAATGCACTACGGCTTAAGCGTCGAGACAAGCAAAATAACTCGCAAATCACGAAGATTTCGTCGATTTTGATGAAAACCAACTGCCATTTCCTTCCCGTTGGTGACATTTAGACGTTTAAGCGTTCGTTGAACACCATTTTACACTGCAAATGCAATGCACTACCGATTAAGCGTCGAGACAAGCAAAACAGCTCGCAATTCGCGAAGATTTCGTCGATTTTGACGGAAACTAACTGTCATTTCATTCCCGTTGGAGATATTTCGACGTTTAAGCGATAGTTAAACTCCATTTTACACTGCAAATGCAATGCACTACCGATTAAGAGTGGAACAAGAAAAATAGCTCGCAAATGGCTATAATTTCGTGGATTTTGACGAAAAGTAGCCGTCATTCCCTCCCCGCTGGAGATATTTCGATGTTTTAGCGCTCGTTTCATTCCATTTTACACTGCAAATGTAATGTTCTACCGTTTCAGCGTCGAAACAAGCAAAATAGCTCGCAAATCGCGATGATTTCGTCGTTTTGACGAAAACTAACAGTCATTTCCTTCCCGTTGGAGACATTTCGACGTTTAAGCGCTCGGTGAACTCCATTTTACACTGCAAATGCAGTGTACTACCGTTTAAGCGTCGACACAAGCAGAATAGCTCCCTAATCGCGAAGATTTCGTCCATTTTGATGAAAACTAACTGCCATTTCCTTCCCGTTGGAGATATTTCGACGTTTGAGCGCTCGTTGAACTCTATTTTACACTGCAAATGCAATGCACTACCGTTTAAGCGCCTAAACAAGCAAAATTGCTCGCAAAACGCGAAGATTTCGTCGATTTCGAAGAAATATAGCCGTCATTTCCTTCCCGTTGGAGATATTTCGAAGTTTGAGCGCTTGCTGAACTCCATTTTACACTGCAAATGAAATGTTCTACGGTTTAAGAGCGGATCAAGAAAAATAGCTCGCTAATGCCTATAATTTCGTGGATTTTGACGAAAAGTAGCCGTTATTCTCTCCCCGCTGGAGATATTTCGATGTTTTAGCGCACGTTTCATTCCATTTTACACTGCAAATGTAATGTTCTACCGTTTAAGCGTCGAAACAAGCCCAGCAGCTCGCAAACAGCGAAGATTTCGACGATTTCGAAGAAATATAGCCGTCATCTCCTTCCCGTTGGATATATTACGACGCGTAGGCGCTCGCTGAACTCTACTTTACACTGCAAATGCAATGCATTACTGTTTAAGCGTCGAGACAAGCAATATAGCTCGCAAATCGCGAAGACTTCGCCGATTTTGACGGGAACTAATTGTCATTTCCTTCCCATTGGAGATATTTCGACGTTTAAGCGCTCGTTGAACTCCATTTTGCACTGCAAATGCAATGCACTACCGTTTAAGCGTCGAAACAAGCAAAATAGCTCCCGAATCGCGAAGATTTCGTCGATTTTGAAGAAAGCTAGCCGTTATTTCCTTTCCGCTGGAGATATTTCGATGTTTTAGCGCTCGTTTCATTCCATTTTACGCTGCAAATGTAATGCACTCCAGTTTAAGCGTCGAGACAAGCAAACTAGCTCGCAAAACGCGAAGATTTCGTCGATTTCGAAGAAATATAGCCGTCATTTCCTTCCCGTTGGAGACATTTCGACGTAAAAGCGCTCGTTGAACACCATTTTACAGTGCAAATGTAATGCACTACCGTTTCAGCGTCGAAACATGCAAAATAGCTCCCAAATCGCGAAGATTTCGTCGAGTTTGACGAAAACTAACTGTCATTTCCTTCCCGTTGGATATATTACGACGTGTAAGCGCTCGCTGAACTCTACTTTACACTGCAAATGCAATGCATTACTGTTTAAGCGTCGAGACAAGCAATATAGCTCGCAAATCGCGAAGACTTCGCCGATTTTGACGGGAACTAATTGTCATTTCCTTCCCATTGGAGATATTTCGACGTTTAAGCGCTCGTTGAACTCCATTTTGCACTGCAAATGCAATGCACTACCGTTTAAGCGTCGAAACAAGCAAAATAACTCCCAAATCGCGAAGATTTCGTCGATTTCGATGAAATCTAGCCGTGATTTCCTTCCCATTGGAGATATTTCGACGTTTAAGCGCTCGTTGAACTCCATTTTGCACTGCAAATGCAATGCACTACCGTTTCAGCGTCGAAACATGCAAAATAGCTGGAAAATCGCGATGATTTCGTCGATTTCGATGAAATCTAGCCGTCATTTCCTTCCCGTTGGAGATATTTCAACGTTTAAGCGCTTGTTGGACTCAGTTTTACACGCCGAATATAAGGCACTACCGTTTAAGCCTCGAAACAAGCAAAATAGCTCGCAAATCGCGAAGATTTCGTCGATTTTGAAGAAAGCTAGCCGTTATTTCCTTTCCGCTGGAGATATTTCGATGTTTTAGCGCTCGTTTCATTCCATTTTATGCTGCAAATGTAATGCACTCCAGTTTAAGCGTCGAGACAAGCAAACTAGCTCGCAAAACGCGAAGATTTCGTCGATTTCGAAGAAATATAGCCGTCATTTCCTTCCCGTTGGAGACATTTCGACGTAAAAGCGCTCGTTGAACCCCATTTTACAGTGCAAATGTAATGCACTACCGTTTCAGTGTCGAAACATACAAAATAGCTGGAGAATCGCGAAGACATCGTCGATTTTGACGGAAACTAACTGTCATTTCCTTCCCGTTGGAGATATTTCGACGTCTGAGCGCTGGTTGAACTCCATTTTGCACTGCAAATGCAATGCACTACCGTTTAAGCGTCGAAACAAGCGAAATAGCTCCCAAATCGCGAAGATTTCGTCGAGTTTGACGAAAACTAACTGTCATTTCCTTCCCGTTGGAGACATTTCGCCGTATAAGCGCTCGTTGATCTCTATTTTACACTGCAAATGCAATGCACTACCGTTTAAACGTCGAAACAAGCAAAATAGCTAAAAAGCGCAAAGATTTCGTCGATTTCGATGAAATCTAGCCGTCATTTCCTTCCCGTTGGAGACATTTCGACGTATAAGCGCTCGTTGAACTCCATTTTACACTGCAAGTGTAATGCACTCCAGTTTAAGCGTCGAGACAAGCAAACTAGCTCGCAAATCGCGAAGATTTCGTCGATTTTGACGGAAAATAACTGTCATTTCCTTCCCGTTGGAGATATTTCGACGATTAAGCGCTCGCTGAGCTCTATTTCACACTGCAAATGCAATGCACTACAGTTTAAGCGTGGAAACAAGCAAAATAGCTCCCAAATCGCGATGATATTGACGGAAACTAACTGTCATTTCCTTCCCGTTGGAGATATTTCCACGTTTAAGCGCTCGTTGAAATCCATTTTACACTGCAAATGTAATGCACTATCGTTTCAGCGTGGAAACAAGCAAAATAGCTCGCTATTCGCGAAGGCCTCGTCGATTTTGACGAAAACTAAGTGTCATTTCCTACCCGTTGGAGATATTTCGACGATTAACAGCTCGTTGAACACCATTTTACACTGCAAATGCAATGCACTACCATCTAACCGTCGAAACAAGCAATATAGCTCACAAATCGCGAAGATTCCGTCGATTTTGCTAAAATCTAGCCGTCATTTCCTTCCCGTTGGTGATATATCGACGTCTGAGCGCTGGTTGAATTCCATTTTACACTGCAAATGCAATGCACTACCGCTTAAGCGATGAGACAAGTAAAATAGCTCGCAAATCGCGAAGATTTTGTCGATTTCGGTGAAATCTAGCCGCCATTACCTTCCCGTTGGAGATACTTCGACGTCTGAGCGCTGGTTGAACTCCATTTTACACTGCAAATGCAATACACTACCGCTTAAGCGACGAGACATGCAAAATAGCTCGCAAATCACGAAGATTTCGTCGATTTCGAAGAAATATAGATGTCATTTACTTCCCGTTGCAGATACTTCGACGTTTAAGCGCTCGGTGAACTCCATTTTACACTGCAAATGTAATGCACTACCGCTTAAGCGTCGAGAAAAGCAAAATAGCTCGCAAATCGCGAAGATTTCGTCGATTTCGAAGAAATATAGACGTCATTTCCTTCCTGTTGAAGATATTTCGACGTTTAAGCGCTCGTTGAACTCCATTTTACACTGCAAATTTAATGCACTACCGTCTAAGCGTCGAGACAAGCAAAATAGCTCGCAAATCGCGAAGATTTCATCGATTTTGACGGAAACAAACTGACATTTCCTTCCCGCTGGAGACATTCAGACGTTTTAGCGCTCGCTGAACTCTATTTTACACTGCAAATGTAATGCACTATCGTTTAAGCGTCGAGAAAAGCAAAATAGCTCGCAAATCGCGAAGATTTCGTCGATTTCGAAGAAATCTAGCCGTCATTTCCTTCCCGTTGGAGACATTTCGACGTATAAGCGCTCGTTGAACTCCTTTTTACACTGTACATGCAATGCACCACCGTTTAGGCGTCCACAGCAGGCAAAATAGCTCACTACTCCCGAAGATTTCGTCGATTTCTATGAAATCTAGCGGTCATTTACTTCCCGTTGGAGACATTTCGACGTATAAGCGCTCGTTGAACCCCATTTTACGGTGCAAATGTAATGCGCTACCGTTTCAGCGTCGAAACATGCAAAATAGCTGGAAAATCGCGATGATTTCGTCGATTTCGATGAATTCTGGCCGTCATTTCCTTCCCGTTGGAGAGATTTCGACGTATAAGCGCTCGTTGAACTCAGTTTTACACAGCAAATCTAACGCACTACGGCTTAAGCGTCGAAACACGAAAAATACCTCGCAAATCGCGAAGATTTCGTTCATTTTGACGGAAACTAACTGTCATTTCCTTCTCGTTGGAGATATTTCGACGTTTAGGCGCTCGCTGAACTCTATTTTACACTGCAAATGTAATGCACTATCGTCTCAGCGTTGAAACAAGCAAAATAGATCCCAAATCGCGAAGATTTCGTCGATTTTGATGAGAACAACGTGTCATTTCCTTCTCGTTGGAGATATTTCGACGTCTGAGCGCTGTTTGAACTCCACTTTACACTGCAAATGCAATGCACTACCGTTTAAGCGTCGAAACATGCAAAATAGCTAAAAAATCGCGAAGATTTCGTCGATTTCGATGAAATCTAGCCGTCATTTCCTTCCCGTTGCAGATATTTCGACATTTAAGCGCTGGTTGAACTCCATTTTACACTGCAAATGCAATGCACTACCGTTTAAGCGTCGAAACAAGCGAAATAGCTCCCAAATCGCGAAGATTTCGTCGAGTTTGACGAAAACTAACTGTCATTTCCTTCCCGTTGGAGACATTTCGACGTATAAGCGCTCTTTGATCTCTATTTTACACTGCAAATGCAATGCACTACCGTTTAAACGTCGAAACAAGCAAAATAGCAAAAAATCGCGAAGATTTCGTCGATTTCGATGAAATCAAGCCGTCATTTCCTTCCCCTTGCAGATATTTCGACGTTTGAGCGCTCGCTGAAATCCATTTTACACTGCAAATGCAATGCACTACCGTTTAAGCGCCGAAACAAGCAAAATAGCTCCCAAATCGCCATGATATTGACGGAAACTAACTGTCATTTCCTTCCCGTTGGAGATATTTCCACGTTTAAGCGCTCGTTGAAATCCATTTTACACTGCAAATGTAATGCACTACCGTTTAAGCGTCGAAACATGCAAAATAGCTCGCAAATCGCGAAGATTTCGTCGATTTCAATGAAATCTGGACGCCATTTCCTTCCCGTTTTAGATATTGCGACGTTTAAGCGCTCGTTGAACTCCATTTTACACTGCAAATGTAATGCACTCCAGTTTAAGCGTCGAGACAAGCAAACTAGCTCGCAAATCGCAAAGACTTCGTCGATTTTTACGGAAACTAACTGTCATTTCCTTCCGTTGGAGATATTTCGACGTTTAAGCGCTCGCTGAACTCCATTTTACACTGCAAATGTAATGCACTATCGTTTCAGCGTGGAAACAAGCAAAATAGCTCGCTATTCGCGAAGGCCTCGTCGATTTTGACGAAAACTAAGTGTCATTTCCTACCCGTTGGAGGTATTTCGACGATTAACAGCTCGTTGAACTCCATTTTACAGTGCAAATGCAATGCACTACCGATTAAGCTTCGAGACGCAAACTAGCTCGCAAATCGCGAAGATTTCTTCGATTTTGATGAAAACTAAGTGTCATTTCCTTCTCGTTGTAGATATTTCGACGTTTGAGCGCTCGTTGAACACCATTTTACACTGCAAATGCAATGCACTACCATCTAAGCGTCGAAACAAGTAATATAGCTCACAAATCGCGAAGATTCCGTCGATTTTGCTAAAATCTAGCCGTCATTTCCTTCCCGTTGGTGATATATCGACGTCTGAGCGCTGGTTGAATTCCATTTTACACTGCAAATGCAATACACTACCGCTTAAGCGACGAGACATGCAAAATAGCTCGCAAATCACGAAGATTTCGGCGATTTCGATGAAATCTAGCCGTCATTTCCTTCCCGTTGGAGACATTTCGACGTATAAGCGCTCGTTGATCTCTATTTTACACTGCAAATGCAATGCACTACTGTTTAAGCGTCGAAACAAGCAAAATCGCTCGCAAATCGCGAAGATTTCGTCGATTTCGAAGAAATATAGATGTCATTTCCTTCCCGTTGCAGATACTTCGACGTTTAAGAGCTCGTTGAACTCCATTTTACACTGCAAATGTAATGCACTACCGCTTAAGCGTCGAGAAAAGCAAAATAGCTCGCAAATCGCGAAGATTTCGTCGATTTCGAAGAAATATAGACGTCATTTCCTTCCTGTTGAAGATATTTCGACGTTTAAGCGCTCGTTGAACTCCATTTTACACTGCAAATTTAATGCACTACCGTTTATGCGTCGAGACAAGCAAAATAGCTCGCAAATCGCGAAGATTTCGTCGATTTTGACGGAAACAAACTGTCATTTCCTTCCCGCTGGAGACATTCAGACGTTTTAGCGCTCGTTGAACTCCATTTTACACTGCAAATGCAATGCACTACCGTTTAAGCGCCGAAACAAGCAAAATAGCTCCCAAATCGCGATGATATTGACGGAAACTAACTGTCATTTCCTTCCCGTTGGAGACATTTCGACGTATAAGCGCTCGTTGAACACCATTTTACAGTGCAAATGTAATGCACTACCGTTTAAGCGTCGAAACAAGCAAAATAGCTCACAAATCGCGAAGATCTCGTCGATTTCGGTGAAATCTAGCCGTCATTTCCTTCCCGTTGGAGACATTTCGACGTATAAGCGCTCGTTGATCTCTATTTTACACTGCAAATGCAATGCACTACCGTTTAAACGTCGAAACAAGCAAAATAGCTCAAAAATCGCGAAGATTTCGTCGATTTTGATGAAATCTAGCCGTCATTTCCTTCCCGTTGGAGACATTTCGACGTTTGAGCGCTCGCTGAAATCCATTTTACACTGCAAATGTAATGCACTATCGTTTCAGCGTGGAAACAAGCAAAATAGCTCGCTATTCGCGAAGACTTCGTCGATTTCGGTGAAAGCTAGCCGTCATTTCCTTCCCGTTGGAGACATTTCGATGTATAAGCGCTCGTTGAACCTCATTTTACACTGCAAATGTAATGCACTTCCGTTTAAGCGTCGAAACATGCAAAATAGCTCGCAAATCGCGAAAATTTCGTCGATTTCGAAGAAATATAGATGTCATTTCCTTCCCGTTGCAGATATTTCGACGTTTAAGCGCTCGTTGAACTCATTTTTACACTGCACATGCAATGCACCACCGTTTAGGCGTCCACAGCAGGCAAAATATCTCACTAATCGCGAAGATTTCGTCGATTTCTATGTGTTTCGATCATTCGCGGAGAGACGCGATCGCGAGATATCACGTCAACGAGAGTTGTAAGTTCTCGTTACGATTAAACAATCGACGCCACGAACTGATCGATTCCCTTATTTCGGTTATGATAATAAGGGTAGTTCAATGAAATTTCACAGAATTAACACAACTAAATTAATACTTATTGCAACAACTTATTAACTCGAAAAATATAAATGGAAAACAAAAAGAAATGTGACTATGTAATGCGCGATACAAGATATGTCTAGACTGTTTGGCTTCTCGAAACGTTCTGATTCTTTCTGGAAGGCGACTCCCACTACCTTCGGATCACGCCATATTCTTTTACGCCAGATAAAATAACGGCCACGAATCGACGTTTCTGGAGGTCGCTCTGCTTAATGAACCATGCGCTTGCCACTACAATGTTTGTTTTGCCGGGCAGCCGCGACGATCCGTCTGCGACATTATAGTGCCGCGACCGACAGTGAATAATATGATCAATGGCAAGCCGCATGGCGTAACATCCTCCCCCCGTTGAGAGGGTACCGATCAAATTAGCGAGATGTGGTTGAAGTTCCCATCTTAGTTCGTCTCGGTGGCTAGTTGTTCGGGTTTCTCGAGATCGGGTTGAATTGGCAGTGGGACCAGCCTTTTGACGGCCCGATCCAAAACGCTCTTTGCCGTCTGAACTGTAGCTGTCCGGATGACACCATCGGCGCCTGGATGAACCTTGATAACTCGGCCCAGAGGCCAATGCATGGAGGGAACGTTGTCCTCTCTGAGGATGACGATTGTGCCTTTTTGGATGCCGTGTCCACCCTTCCTCCACTTATTGCGGTTGGTTAGCTCGTTCAAATACTCCTTATGCCAGCGGTTCCAAAAATGCTGTTTAAGCTGTTGGATATGCTGCCATCTGGAGAGTCGGTTCGATGGAATGTCTCTGAAATCTCGATCACGTAAGCACATTAGTGAATCGCCAATGAGAAAATGTCCGGGAGTGAGGACTAGGAGATCATTTGGATCGGTGGAGATAGGAGTTAGCGGGCGGGAATTGAGGACTGCTTCTATTTCTATGATAAGAGTATTCAATTGTTCAGAGGTGAGTAACTCGTTGCCGGCTACACGCCTGAGGTGGCGTTTAAATGACTTCACCGCTGCTTCCCATAGCCCACCGAAATGCGGCGAATGAGGGGGAATGAAGCGCCATTCGATTTGTTTGTCGGCTAAAAATGCGGTTACTTTTTCCTTGTGATCGTCCGATTGTAATAAATCGTGAAGCTCTCGTAATTCGTTGCTTGCTCCTCTGAAGTTGGTGCCGTTATCAGAATGGATGGTGGAGCAATAGCCTCGTCGAGCGATAAATCTGCGAAGAGCGGCGATGAAGGCTTCGCTAGTGAGATCGTCAACGAGCTCGATGTGTACCGCTTTAATTGCTAGGCATACGAAAATGGCTACGTATACTTTTATCTGACGACGGTTACGATCTCGTTTTTCCTTGGTGTGGAACGGCCCGCAGTAATCGACGCCGACGTTTGTAAATGGGCGAGATTCCATTACTCGCGCCTCCGGCAGATTACCCATCACGTATTCTACCGGCGGTGGTTGAGCGCGGCAGCAGCGGACGCAGCCTTTGATCGCCCGCCATACTTGACTTCGACCGTCAACGGGCCAGTATCTTTGTCTTACTGCGTATAACGTAGCCTGCGTTCCGGAATGCATGTGGATCTTGTGCTTGTGGTCTATGATGCGTGCTGTAACGGATGACTTAGGTAATACTATGGGATGTTTCTGGGCGAAGGTCATCGACGAATGACTGAGTCGACCACCGACTCGCAATATTCCTTCCTTGTCTATGAACGGATTGAGTCGCGTGAGCTTACCCTTTATCGCCGCGTTCCGATCTTTTTGGAGTGTGCGAATTTCCTTGGAGTGTGGAGAAATGGATGTTTTGCAACAATTTTATCAGTTTATTGTGCGTTATGCGTAATTCAGTAACGGTTAGTGGTGCCGCTCGGTTCCTTTTCTGTTTCCAACGGAGGCAACGAGCTATGATTCGTATCAACTTGGGCCAGGATGAATACCTTTGCAACAAACAGTAATCGGCGGGGTTTGTGGACAGACAAATCGCCCCCTTCTGCTCCGGTACTTCAATTTGCGGTGTTAGCGCCCATGTCGGCCAATAGCCTTCCGACTGGTAGAGCCATGCAGGACCGTGCTGCCAGATGGTTGGGCGCAGAAACTCTTCGGGTGTTTGGCCGCGTGATATTAAATCCGCGGGATTGTCGTCGGTAGGAACGTGGCGCCAATCGCGGATGCTGGTTTTTGTTTGAATTTCGGAGACTCTGTTAGCGACGAATGTTTTAAGGGTGTGAGGTGATGTATTGAGCCAATGGAGGACGATAGTGGAATCGGTCCAATAGATAGTTCGAGTAATTTTGTGTGATAGGGCTTGTTGTATTGTCGACATCAGGGACGTAAGAAGGAGTGCTCCGCTCAGCTCGAGCCGAGGAATGGTCTGGCACTTGAGTGGGGCGACTTTCCATTTTGCGGTTAAAAGTTGGGTCCAAACACGGCCGTTGGGGCTGTGGATAAACCGAACGTTACAGTGTTAAGCTCATATGTTTCTGTTTCTCCACTCGCGCTGCGCCATAATATCCTTTGATATTTCCGATCCTCTGGTCGTACGAGGAATTGCCGATACATTTCCTCGATGTCGCCGGTGAGTGCGTATTGATGAGCGCGGAATCTAATTAATATATAAAATAAATCTTCCTGTAACTTGGGTCCTGTGTGAAGTGTATCGTTTAAGGAGGTTCCGGTAGTGCTTGGTGCCGATCCGTCGAAAACTACACGGAGTTTGGTGGTTTGACTCGATGCTTTGGTCACGCCATGATGGGGTAAATAGTATCCGTTGTCGTCGGAGTGGTTGTCATTGACCTTCGTCATGTGTCCCAACGCCAGGTATTCCTGTATTACCGTTCGATATTCTGATTCGAAGCGTTTGTCGTGCTGGAATCGGCGATTGAGTGAGGCGAGTCGTTTACTCGCCAGCGTTTTAGAGGATCCGAGTGACTGAAGCTGATCGTTGAAAGGTAGAGCGACGATGTATCGTCCTTCGCTGGTGCGTCGGGTGTGGGCTTGGAAGTGTTCTTCGCATCGTCGATCTGCCTCTGAGATATGTTTAATTGAGGGTCCTTCATCGATTTCCCAAAACCGCGCGAGGTCTGCTTGTAAAGTCGTCGTGGATGTGTGAAATATGTTTGTAGCGGTTTGGGAAGTTGGACTCCCCCCGATTACCCATCCGAATCGCGTCTTTTGCAGACGCAGTCCAGGCTCGTCTGGCTGCGTGAGGTTGACTTGTCCCACACACATCGACGCGAGTGTTGAACCTGAGCTTAATAGTACATCTATCGGAGTTGGTAAATGAAATCGTGGATCGGCCAATTTGAGATTTTTTGGTATCTCAAGTGTCGAACGATCGATGGGTTCGCTGGGAATTAAGGTTGATATGATTGGAATGATAAGGAACGTTAATGTCCGCGTGTATGTACCGTCAGTGGAAGTGATCGTGGCCGTGATGTGTCGCTTAGAGGTCGTTGTCAAGGTATCTAGAGCTCCGATCGGGACCGAACATTTGTTTTGCCTTATCCTTAACGATTTCGCTAATTCCTCGGTAATGAAGTTCATACTGGATCCGGTGTCGAGCAACGCTCGACAACGGATTGGTTGCTGTTTATCATTCAAAATATTAATCTGCGCTGTGATGACTAGATCATTGGACAGTAATTCGGATGCTATTGGTTTGATATGTTCGGTCATGAACGGAGTCGTCGATCGTCGGCGTCATTGGTTGTGTGTTCGTTTGTCACTGGGCGGTGGACTTGGAGACGCGGCTGTTCGTGGTGTTTCCGATCTGTGGTCTGTTGTGTGCCTTTTGCGACGAGTGGGTGATACGTAGGGTGGCAAAGAAGGTGTTGTGGATCGGCTATTTGATGGGGAAGATTTCGGGCTGGACGTGCTGGAACGAGACCCTGAATGGCGTTTTGTCCTATGCAGCATTGTATGATGTCGTTCTCCGCGTACGCGACATGATCCTGCGAAACAATGCTTCGTTGTGTGCCATTTCCCGAGGCAGTTGAGGCATAGTGATGCCCTTTTGACCTCCCGAATGCGTTCGCGAAGGGATTTGGTTTTGAAGGTGTCACATCTCCAAATGGGGTGTGGTCCTTGACAGGTGGGGCATGTTGGAGTAACCTGTGTCGCCGTAAGTGCATGCCCTCGTGATGCGCGTTGACGGACAGGAGTAGTTTGTTCCGGTGATTCTCTTGTTTGTCTGACTGTGGTGATCGGTCTGGAGCTTCGTGCTAATCTCTCTAGGAAGTTTAGTAAATGAATGTACGGAGGCACCTCGTTATTGGGCAGCGTCATTTCCCATTGCTTTTGGATACTTAGTGGTATTTTCGAGAGGATGAGGCTGTTGAGCATAGCACTGGTATCGGGGTAGGATTCTCCTAATTTGTTCAATGCATATATGTGTTGTTTAAATGTGTGGACTAAGCGCCTTAATTCCGTTGGAGATTCCTTGGTTATCCTTGGATAATCAATTATTGCCATGCAGTGACTGAAAGCTGTGTATCGTGGACATTCGAAACTTTCCTTGAGAACGGCAATAGCCTGACTGTAGTTTACATTACTAAGGGGTAACGCGTTTAAACAATCGGCTGCTTCTCCTTGCAGGGCGGACTGCAGGTAATGGAATTTCTGTATGTCAGTGAGACTAGGATTTTTATCGATTGTGGAGGAAAAGGTATCATAAAACGTGTTCCATTTTTCTAAGCTTCCGTCAAAGGTAGGGAGCCGAAGATCTGGTAATTTAATGGATATCGGATTTAAACTTGCGGATGATGAACAGGTTGGGGGGTTTATGGGTGTCAACGGCGAAGCTGTTTGCGCGTTCCTCAGAAGATTTTGTAGCCTTGTGTCTACCGCGACGTACTGATCCCTTATTTCGAAGCCGCGCGCTTGTTACTCCTCGTCCAATACTTCTAATTCGAGTTGAATCGCTTCGAATTGACTCACAACTTCGGTCAGTTGTTTCTCGTAATTCTTTAATAAGGAATTTTGCTGACTCTCAGATTGCTCGTACTCGTCCAGTCGATTCGATAAATATGTGAATCGGCCGCTACAATAGCCTCGTCTCCGACGCAGGGAGATGAGTTGGTCTTCGCTCGTCATCGTTGCCGAGGATAGGAGATGGTTGAAATAAGGAACGAGCTTACCTTACTGTCGTGCGGCGTGAGGTCGCGTGTATGTTAAGTTGTGAAATTCGTTGCGTTGATGATTGTCCAGCTGCGACAGAAGGCTGCGTCGTTGCGTTCCTTTGCCAATGGGATGTGCTTCTTCGAAGATGACGCGCCTGACGTCACTGGTTTCGCTGTAGTGGATGCTCCTGCTTCCGCTGCTGGTTTTGATAAAGTCACGTGGCACTGTGTGGTCACTGGTATGTGCACTCTTCACTGGCACGTGATCCGGCACGAAGGACCAAAATGTTTCGATCATTCGCAGAGAGACGCGATCGCGAGATATCACGTCAACGAGAGTTGTAAGTTCTCGTTACGATTAAACAATCGACGCCACGAACTGATCGATTCCCTTATTTCGGTTATGATAATAAGGGTAGTTCAATGAAATTTCACAGAATTAACACAACTAAATTAATATTTATTGCAACAACTTATTAACTCGAAAAATATAAATGGAAAACAAAAAGAAATGTGACTATGTAATGCGCGATACAAGATATGTCTAGACTGTTTGGCTTCTCGAAACGTTCTGATTCTTTCTGGAAGGCGACTCCCACTACCTTCGGATCACGCCACATTCTTTTACGCCAGATAAAATAACGGCCACGAATCGACGTTTCTGGAGGTCGCTCTGCTTAATGAACCATGCGCTTGCCACTACAATGTTTGTTTTGCCGGGCAGCCGCGACGATCCGTCTGCGACATTATAGTGCCGCGACCGACAGTGAAGAATATGATCAATGGCAAGCCGCATGGCGTAACACTATGAAATCTAGCCGTCATTTACTTCCCGTTGGAGACATTTCGACGTATAAGCGCTCGTTGAACCCCATTTTACGGTGCAAATGTAATGCACTACCGTTTCAGCGTCGAAACATGCAAAATAGCAGGAAAATCGCGATTATTTCGTCGATTTCGATGGAATCTGGCCGTCATTTCCTTCCCGTTGGAGACATTTCGACGTATAAGCGCTCGTTGAACTCAGTTTTACACAGCAAATCTAACGCACTACCGCTTAAGCGTCGAAACACGCAAAATACCTCGCAAGTCGCGAAGATTTCGTCCATTTTGACGAAAACTAACTGTCATTTCCTTCTCGTTGGAGATATTTCGACGTTTAAGCGCTCGCTGAACTCCATTTTACACTGCAAATGTAATGCACTACCGTTTAAGCGTCGAGACAAGCAAAATAGCTCGCAAATCGCGAAGATTTCGTCGATTTCAAAGAAATGTAGACGTCATTTCCTTCCCGTTGCAGATATTTCGACGTTTAAGCGCTCGTTGAACTCCATTTTACACTGCAAATGCAATGCACTACCGTTTAAGCGTCGAAACAAGCAATATAGCTCGCAAATCGCGAATGTTTCGTCGATTTCGATGAAATCTAGCCGTCATTTCCTTCCCGTTGGAGATATTTCGACGTTTGAGCGCTGGTTGAACTCCATTTTACACTGCAAATGTAATGCACTACCGTTTAAGCGTCGAGACAAGCAATATAGCTCACAAATCGCGAAGATTCCGTCGATATTGCTAAAATGTAGCCGTCATTTCCTTCCCGTTGGAGATATTTCGACGATTAACAGCTCGTTGAGCTCCATTTTACACTGCAAATGTAATGCACACCGTTTAAGCGTTGAAACAAGCAAAATAGCTCACAAATCGCGAAGATTTCGTCGATTTCTATGAAATCTAGCCGTCATTTCCTTCCCGTTGGAGACATTTCGACGTATAAGCGCTCGTTGAACCCCATTTTACAGTGCAAATGTAATGCACTACCGTTTCAGCGTAGAAACAAGCGAAATAGCTCCCAAATCGCGAATATTTCGTCGAATTCGATGAAATCTAGCCGTCATTTCCTTCCCGTTGGAGATATTTCGACGTTTAAGGGCTCGTTGAACACCATTTTACACTGCTAATGCAATGCACTACCGTTTAAGCGTAGAAACAAGCAAAATAGCTCACAAATCGCGAAGATTTCCTTGATTTCGATGAAATCTAGCCGTCATTTCCTTCCCGTTGGGGATATTTCGACGTTTAAGCGCTCGTTGAACTCCATTTTGCACTGCAAATGCAATTGTTACGTATTATTTTATTGACATCGTTCAAATTTTAAATTTAAATTTTACTGAAAAATTTTTTTTTGTTGAGTTTGAATTTAATCTGAAGGGAGATAAATTGAAATGATGTTATTGTGTATGTAATACTGATTTAGATTTCTAATTAATACGGTAGTTGCTGCCACCGGAAATAGTCTAAAGACTATTTCAAAATATTTTACTTTTATTATTTTTTCGTTTAATGGGTAGCGTTAACTGACGCTTAATGCAACTGGTAAACGAATTCCACTTTCGGCTAACCTGCTATGTGCAGGGATACTGGCACGGGAGAGGATTAAAGCTGTGAACAATAAATATTTGTCCTCATTGAGCGGATTTTTATTTGAATGTAGGATTGCTTAGATTATTACGTTTATATATATATTTTATTAGCCGGATACATATATTTTAGCGCTGCTGGATTGGATAGGAATGTGAGATTTTTCGTTGTTTTATATAAATTTATTTTTACGTTTGACTTCTTCTTCTCTTTTAATTTCGCTGTAGTAGTTTGCCGTTAGAACCGAAACTCAAATCATTTACTACGATGGATTCTGTTACCACGATTTTCTTGCCTTTTGAGTTTAATAATCGAGGATGAATCTAACGATCCTCTCTGTGTGGGACACGTGTGATTTCGCAAGCCTTGCCCAAAGACGGGTAGTATTTTACCAACAGTGGGGAGGAGGAATGCGAAGATCGACGGGTGTTTTTGATAATCGAAAACACCGTTTGCACAAACCAACACAGCCAACGATCCTTTGGTTAAATTTCCGAAGGCCTTGCCCAAAGACGGGCAATATTTTGCCAACGATGGGAGGAAGAATGCGAAGATCAGTGGATGTTTCAGTAGCTGAAAACACCGTTCGCACAAGCCGACACAGCGGACAACTCTTTTGTTTAAAGTTTGAATAATGATTCTATCTTCGAAAGCGTCCGCGAAAATAAAACGAGACCGATGATACGAAGTTCTAATTCGATTCTCGAGGGCAACGAAATTATCGGAGAAGAAGGAAATTCTCAAAATTAATTTTCTTACCTTGAGGAGTAGGCGCTGTCTGGCGCCATTTACCTCAGCTGCTCCGTTGGTCGTCGAAGGTTTTACTGGGTTTATTACTTGAACTCGAATATAGTTTACTATCAACGTCTACTTTATTTATCTATTTCGATACGGACAGAACAATTTACTACCTGGATTAATACCGCAATTACAATGCGCGTTCAAAGATAAAATTTTCTTTTTACTTAGTCGCGGCTCTCTTTTCTTGACCGAAAAACTAAAGACCCCGGAGCGCAAAATACTATACAAAATTTCTAAAAATGAGCGCAATAACGAACATAGTAACAATACAATTAACAAAGAGTGAACAAAATAATTATAAACCGTAATAACGAAGATCGCAATAATAATGAACAAAGAATAATGAACGGTAATAACAATGATCACTATAATAATGAGCGAAGA
>NW_022883367.1:0-17216 GCF_011952255.1 Bombus vosnesenskii | reverse complement strand
AACTCCAACTACTCCCTATGGAAAGCCACGAAAAAAGAAGAAACCAATAAAACTAGTCACAGCAATCAGGACGGCAGACAACACATGGGCAAGAAGCAACGAAGAGCAAGCTGAAGAATTTTCCAACCACCTTTGAAACACATTTATACCACATAATATCAACAACATCAACCCCAAATGTCATACGGACGAGGATGCGTTTACCACTAGTACCTCAACTGACAACCACTATATCATACCTAAAACAACAGCACAAGAAATTAGAAACATAATCGAGAAAACAAAAAACAATAAAGCACCACGAATCGACCTAATCAATGGTAAAATCTTGAAAAACCTTCCGCCAAAAGCGATAACACTAATGACAATAATATTCAATGCAATACTAAGAATCCAATACTTTCCTAAACTGTGGAAACTAGCACAGGACATAATGTCACCTAAACCAGGCAAAGAACCACACCAAACTGCATCTTACAGACCAATATCACTACTTCCTGTGTTTTCCAAAATACTAGAGGAAATAATATGCAACCGCATAAAACCAATAATATAGAAGGAAAAATTAATACCAGATCACCAATTTCGATTCAGAAACATACACTCCACTATAGAGCAAATACACAGGCTCATTAAAGAAATATTACTAGCATTAGAAAACAAACAATACTGTACAGCCCTCTCTATGGACATAGATAAAGCATTTGACAAAATAAACCACGAAAGCCTACTACAAACAATCAGGAAACAATTTCCGGAGCAAATATACCAATTAATAAAATCTTACTTAAGCAGCAGAACCTTCGTAATAAAAATCAAGGAGACATACTCTGAAGTTAAAGACATCAAGGCAGAGGTTCCGCGAGGAAGCGTCTTAGGATCAATACTATACACAAAACATACCAACAACTACCAATAGCAAAATACTGACACTCACGGACGACACAGCTGTACTAGTCAGGCACACTAACCCACAAACAGCAGTCAAATTACTACAAGAACATATCACAAAAATAGAAAAGTGGCTGCAAGATAAACAAATAAAAGCAAACCCCGATAAATGCAACCATATTACACTCACACTGCGAAAACAGACATCATCAAACATCCTACTGAACGGCACGCACATACCGCAAACAAAGCAAGTCAAATGCCTAGGACTAGACCACCTAGAAACACAACTCACATGGAAACAGCATACTAAATCAATAATAGACAAAATACAGACAACAAGGAGACAAATGCATTGGCTAACAAGTCGAAAATCCAAATTAAGCATAGAAAATAAATTAAAAATATACAAAACGATCATAAAACCAATCTGGACGTACGGAATACCACTATGGGGGACAGCGGCAATGAGCCATATAAACAAAATAGAGACAGTACAAGCTAAAATTCTTAGAACAATAGTAAACGCCCGATGGTACGTTAGAAACGAAGGCATACGGAAGGACCTGGGAATACCAATGGTCAAAGAGAAAATTAGCAGACAGGCAGAAAAATACAAAGAAAGAATAGGAACACAGCCAAACTGGCTAGCTGCGGAAACGATTAACACCTCAAACATGGATAGAAGGCTGAAAGGGAAATACCCAGCAGACCTCACAAAGGACACAACCAAACAAACACGAAGATGGTATCCCACTGGGGGTAGCTACCCACATAATAATCTAACAGCTAAAAAATTCTACCAACTGTCCAAACTGGACAAATTGTGAATCTAATCTATAAAATAAAAAAAAACCTGTGATCTGAGTTTAGATCTCAGTTTAGAGTGATACATCTCCTGAAAGGATTAAGAGATTTTTTAACAAATTCCCAAAATAACAGTGATTTTTAGAACAAAGATAATGGAAATACATAAACATCTTGTTAATAACGACGTGGGTATACTGATAGGAACTAATATCTGCAGAATATATGAATGTTTTAAACATAACGTAATGCTAAAAAACGTTCTCTTTGTCCAACGACCTCTTGATTCCTATACAACCTCTCCTGGTTATCTTGCGCACGCGTAACATTCACGTACCGTTACATGCATTGCCATTCCATACTTTTCGTATCCGTTTTATACTGTTACTTGAATATAGAATTATATAAAAAATACAAGAGCACAAAGATATAGAAAATATAAAAATATAAAAATAAAAGATTACAAAACTGTCAAAATTACAGAAAATCAGATTAAACATTAGTACCTATATTCTACATTCTTTTTGTATTACATATACATTTTTTACATTATAAATGTCGGGTTTACATTAGAATTAGGGTTAGGGGCGTGAAACGAATCTTCATTTGGATTACACATTGTCGTTGTGCAATAGGGAAGACATTGACTACTGCAACTGCGATTATTATAGAATCGGACAAGTAACCGTGATAATTAGATACTCGAGAAACTAATGACAATGATCCTAAGTGCAATAACGAATCCGCGGTCAACGGGATAGTAGACGTACGGGCTCACAAAATCTAAGTCGGACTCTTTGTTAATAAAACGCGTAATATTCACTGGTCGTATGGGGTTACTCTTTTCGTCGATGAGATCGCAAGAAAGAATGAATTTCCGTCCCGATGATGCCACAGAGAAAAACTATGATGGGGTGTGTCTAAGGACACGAGATCATCGGATTCGTCGAGGATAGCCTTCGTTCAGAAAGTAAGGGAAATTGACGTTGCTGCTAATTGGTCAATTTCCATATTGGTGGTTAGAAAAAGATGCTAGCCGCCCTCGAGGGAATGTTGCTAGTTGGAGACGCCGTTCGTTGAAAAATAGGTCTCTCCTATCTTCCCGTAGCTGGGACAAAGACTGTTTGTTTGAAGGACTTTAGTTAGCTAAATCCTAAGATTTATAGCGGCTCCTCAGGCTAGCTGAACATGTACTGCGGAGACGCATCGACATCTGGCAATCATCTTACTCGAAGAATAGGGTCTGCGTGTGGCGAGCCAGGGGACAGAAACCGTTGGAATGTTTACTGTCGCGTGCCGCCACAAATATTTCTTTTAAGGAGAGCTATAGAATTACTCCATACCTTTGTTAGACAAAGAGTTCATCCCGTGACCGCGGCTACGTTCGGTAACCGATTGCCGCCTCGAGCCCAAGCTCCTTATCGCAAATCTCAAACAATTATAATCCAGTTAAGTTATAGAGGCAAAATATTGGGGGTTTTCCGAAGAATTCCAAAGGAAGGTCCCGGTGTCCTTTCATTTCCGACTGTTGAGGTTATTCGGTGTGTAAACAGAGAAAACACGTGGATAAATTGTAAATTTATTAATTAATAATCTATTAATTTCAAGTTCAAGAAAACTCTTTACTTCTTTCGAACTCGTAATTTTGAATTCTTTATTTAAATCATCGAAGAATTTATCAATTAAAGATTCGTCTGAAGCTGCTACCAGTCCATCGTCTACGTATATGGTCATCAACATTAATTTGTCGTCTTTTGTATAAATATAAAAACAAGGATCTGCGTTACTCTGATAAAATTTTAAGTTCGAGATAAATTTTGTGAAACTTTCCGTCCAACATCTTGGAGACTGCTTTAAGCCATATAGGCTTTTTAGCAATTTACAAACCCGATTTGTACCATCATCATAACCTTTAGGTTGTTTCATATAAATATCTTCTTTCAGACTTCCGTATAAGAATGCGGTTTTAATGTCGAACTGTCCGAGGTGTAAATTATTTTTGGCTGCAATACTGAGCATTAATCTAATTGTGTCAAACCGAGCAACGGGACCATATGTTTCCTTATAATCTATGCCTTCTTTCTGTGAACACCCTTTTATTACAAGTCGCGTTTTGTATCGTTCCGAGTTGTCCGGATTTAGCTTTATCGTTAAAACCCACCTATTGCTAAGTACCTTCTGATCTTTAGGTTTTTCTACAAGTATCCACGTCTTATTTTCATGGTGCGATTTCATTTCATCATTCATAGCTGTTTCCCATAACTCTTTCTTTTCGGATCTCATCGCTTCATTAAAATCCACCGGTAATTTTTCCGCCACGTACGTTACTGGGTTACCATAAAAATCGGTTCGTTTGATCTTATCTCTATCTCTCAATTGTCTCACATTGTCGCTAGTTCCATGAGGTTGTTTTTCATGTTCACTCTCTGCACTTTCATACGTACATGCTCTATCGCTCTGCGCACTCACATCTTCGCGCTCGACAATTTTCGGTAAACTTAATTTTACGAATTTCGCATTTTCTAGTTCAGGCTTAAATATTACGTCACGGCTTAATATTACATTTTTTACTGTTGGCACGTACACTCGATACCCTCGTTCGTCATCTAAATAGCCTACCAAATATCCTTTGTTAGCCTTTTTGTCAAGTTTTGTCCTTTTCTCCGCAGGTATGTGAGCAAAGCACTCAGTACCGAAAACCCTAAACTTTTCTAAATTCGGCGGTTTCCCGTACCACAGTTCATATGGTGTTTTCTTATCTTGTCTTGTCGGCCCCGTCTTATTTATGACATGTACTGCTGTGTTCATGGCTTCGGCCCATAAGAACAGCGGTAGATTTGGTTTCGAATATAGCATCGACCGACCTGCCTCTACTATTGTTCTATTTTCCCTTTCTGCGACACCATTCTGTTCAGGAGTGTATGGGACGTTAATCGTGTGCCTAATTCCCTGACTTCTTAAAAATTCTTTGACTTCTTTATTTTGGAATTCTTTCCCTCCATCACTATGAATTTCTTTAATTTTATCCTTAAATTGATTTTCAACTTCTAGGCAAAAGGTTTTTAGTTTTTCAATTACTTCTGACTTACGTCGTAAGAAGTAAATCTTTGTGAATTTTGAAAAATCATCTTTAAATGTCAGAAAATACAGTTTCTTGCCTAATGACTCGACTTCCATAGGTCCACATACATCCGTATAAATAATTTCGCGAGGTTTAGTCGCCCGATTGATTTTCTCGTGAAAACTCGATCTATGCTGTTTCCCGTACGCGCAACCTTCACAGAAAAAGTTATTATCCTCTACAACTTTCATATTTGAATTCTTTAAGAATTCTTTAACATGTCTGATGTTCTGATGACATAGCCGTTCGTGCCATAATTGCAATGTGTCCGCGTTTGACTCCGCTCTATTGCTAAAATTACAAACTGACGGTATGATAACTCGCATATCTACTTTATACAAATTTCCGATAACAGAACCTCTTGCTATTATTTTCTGATTTTGTAAAAATATGCAATTGGTCCCTTCCTTTGAAATACAAAAATCTATGCCCCTTCTTGCGACAGATCTAATCGAAAACAGATTTCTTTTCATACCTGGTACGTATAGAACATCGTTCATTGTACATGTTACCCATTTGCCGTCCACAAAAGTCTCTACTCTGATTTTTCCTTTGCCGCACGCATCCATGAACGGACCATCGCCGATCTCTATCTTCACCGTGTTATCGAATTCTTCGAAAACGCTGAACCATTCCCGTCGTCCTGTCATGTGATCCGTAGCTCCTGAGTCGATTATCCAAACATCAGCGTTTGCCGTTTGTATCGCTGAGGTACTTCCTAATAGACCAATTCCGCTGTGATCCCGATTTTGGTTTCTAGGTTCCTGGTTGTCTTTATTGTTGCTTCTTTCGTTATTTTTAAAACAGTTTTTGCTGGTGTGGCCTTTCCTTTTGCATATAAAGCATCTAAAGCAATCCTTCTTTAGATGGCCAACTTTTCCACAGTTAAAGCAACTTGGTCCTTGTTTCTCGTATTCACGTTTACTTGACTGCTTCTGCTGTTCCCTTTTATAATTATTACCTTTTGTTACCAGTGCCACCGATGTTTCCTGGTCGTCTTTCTTCCATATAATTTCTTCCGTCATCAGCCTGGTACTAAGCCTAAGGTCTTCTTTTCTTCTTCCACGGAATCCCACGCACTGTGAAAATGATCGAATTTGTTTGATAACACCGATAAAATGCGTGTTATCAGCATTTTCTCGCCAATTTCACTCCCAAGGGCTTTCATCTTCGCCGCTATGAGTTCCAACTTTGATAGGTTGTAAGAGACATTTTCAGATTCTTCCCATTTAAAATCGAAGAACTGCTTCTGGACCATATTTAAATTCTCATCCGACTTCATGTCATATACTGTATTCAGCTTTTTCCACATTTCATGTGCTGTCGTGCAACATAAAAGAAGATCCAACGGTTTCTTTCCTACTGAGGTCACGATTAATTTTCTCGCTAATCGATCTGCTTTCAAAAATCTTCCACGAGCGATTTCTTTCTCCGCGCTGTTACCTGGATGACACAAATTCCCTTCACACACGTTGATCAGGTCGTCATCTTCCTCCAAAAGTGTACGCATAACAAAACGCCACTGGAGCCAATTTTCTTCGCCGCGTAACATCTCGACCTTCGCACTTGCTGATTCCATTTTAGCACTATCCCTTATTTTACTAAGCACAACACTTTAACAATTTATTCACTTCACGTTGCTACCTTGCAATTTACAGCCCTGGGCCTATAATCTGTTGAGGTTATTCGGTGTGTAAACAGAGAAAACACGTGGATAAATTGTAAGGTAGAAAATATATTTAAATAGAAGTGTAATAAGTAAAAATACAATTTGAGCTGGTCCAGATCCGCACGCTAGCTGTGTTAGCTAATAACTGAGAAACCCCGAAGCCAACGTCGCCTGTCTACTGTTTATGGCCTGACTTCGTCGCAGTCTTTTGTCTACACGCTGTCGATGGCTTCAGTGCTTGAGAAAACTAAAAAAGACCAGATGTAGAGTTTTCTTAGAAGTGGTAACCACTTCAACACCCTCCCTAAAACTCTACATCCCTACAAACAATTATCTCAAATTTACAAATTATCTCTTAATATTTTCTAACTCTTGTCGTAAATATCTGAAAATTAATTTGTCAATGCCTTCTCAAGTACATTTGCCAGCCGCCTTTCTCTTTTCCATACAAATTAATTTATTACACAAAAAAAAAATTAGAAGACTAAACAGATCATGTAGAGTTTTTCCTCTTTTTTTTTTGAGAAGTAATAATCACTTCGACACCGACATATATAAAGTGCATGCAGGATAAATTTGATAAATATGCACTTACTTAGAGAAAATTGATATATCTGTGTTTAATTAATGTATTTAATATTATATGTACATTATGTAAACTGTTATAAAAATCAATTGCTTTATACATATCTTTAACACGCAAAATACAATGTAAGATGAATACTAAATTTTTATGTCAAAACAACGTAATATGGATATTATATTTTTAGAGACATTCACAATTATGCTATTAAACTGTAGTAATAATCTGTATTAATATTGATAATAATAATAATAATCAATTAATTAGTACTTATAGTTTATATTAGCATTGAACTGTTATGCTTTTTTTCGTGGAGGAAGATTTCATAGGCGCCCAAGTCGAGACGCTCACTTGAGGTTACATCAATTCTTTTGTCAGTCCGTGCCAATACAGTCCGTGTCCCAAAGGTGTTTGTCCTAAGTCTTACGCCATCGATGAATCTCGAGAGCTTGAACAGATTATAGTCCTCGAGCCACACGTTGCCAGTTTTACTCTTTGAGAAGTCATTTACTCCATGTCCCTGACTTCTCAACTCTTGCCATTGTTTAATATGTCCGCTCTTTAGTCGCTTTCTAGCTTTTTCTACCTCTTCGGAAGTGGCCGGCCAATTGATCCTTAGAGAGTTTGCGACTTTCTTTAGCTTGCTGTCGTTTTCTCCATTGATCAAGCTAGATACCGCTGGATCGACTGAATTCTTATTGTTTAATGCGCTTTTTACGGTACCAAGTTTGATAATATGTTCAAGTCTCGGTAGCCCTAATCCCCCTTTTGCTTTTGGAGCATAAAAGAAACCAGTGGCTGTCCAATGCACAAGATGTAATATGACCTTTATATCCTGCCTGACTTCGCTGTCCAATAATTTTAAGACACTGTCACTTGGTGGATTTATAAGGAAATGGTAAATATATCGAGGGAAGATGTACTTCGTAATTAACTCAATTTTCTAGCATGGCTTCAGAGAGAATTTTCTAACTCTTCTGACCATGCTCAAAATTTCTAGCACTATGATGCCACAATGGATACCGTTCCAAGGCCCCATTTTGGCGCCTAAATACCTGAAGGCCTCATCTGGGTCAACCGTTGGTATGTTGACATTTTCGAGCCTAATTCGCGGTTCTTTTATGAATCATGTGTCCTTTTTGGCGACCACCTGGAACGTTTGGCTCTTCTCACCAGATATGTTCATCCCCAGGCTCTTCAGATATTAATGGAGCATATTAATTCTTGTTGTGCCTCCCTCTCATCTTCACCAAGTAGAACAATGTCGTCAGCGAAAGCCAGGATCGATATTTTTCTTTCACAACTGACAATGATGCCACGGGTTTGCTCCTCAATCATTTCCAGCAGCGGTTCTAGGCATAAGTTGAATAGCAGTGGCGATAGAGGGTCACCCTGCTTAACTCCGAATGGGATATTGTGTCAAATGCGTTGGAGATATCCACAATTGTGAATATCCCCCCGTTATTTTTTTTACTATAATTTAAGTCAGCGTTCAATAGATCGATGTTTATTTTACATCCATTTTCAGATGTAAAACCTTTTTGCCTTAAATTTTACACAATACCTTTTCTCATCCTTCCGCCGCGGATGGAGAAGAAAATTCGGCCGAGAATGGGGCCTATTGTTATAGGCCTCCAATTCTCCACCTGGTTGCTTGGTTTTTTTGCTTTGAAATTGGTGTAGGCCTATTTTCCTTTCATACTGTCGGAAAATGGGAACTATACATTAATATATTACAAATTTTAGCTAGTATTGCGGGCAGGCCAGATATCATTAAATGTTCTTTTTGAAATCCATCCGCTACTGCCGCAGCCTTTTTCCTAATTTTATTAAGTTTCTCGCTCACATCCTCGGCGGTTATCGGCGGAAACAATTCGTTTATTACCAGCTCAGAGGTTCTACTTCCTGGGATTGGGGGATTGGTTGGTTCTGCCCGACGCCATAAATCTTCATAGAGCGTCCTCACTTCACTCTCTTCCGGTGGCTGCCTGGTTGGTTCCAGGTATGCACGATCGTTGTTAACGACAACGTCGGACAACTTTCTTAGACATTCCTTAAACAACTCCTGGCAACGTGCGTAGAGTATTCCTTCCCTTTATTTCTATTATTATTCTTATTATTATAATATCTTCTATTTTGGGATTTTGAATTACTTTTGTTTTTGTCATTTTTAATTTTAACATTCTCTAGCGCTCCATATAGAGATGTGTAAATAAATTCATTTTAATTATTTGTTAGGACTTCTTTATTTTCCTTGTATTTTGCCCAAATATCTGTTAACCGAGCGTTAACGTCCTTCAACGACGGGGGCACCTCGGTTACTCTCTCTATTTCGTACTCTAGTTGGAGTCTCCACTGATGGGTAGGCTCCTCATTATATGTTTCCCCGCTAGTTACAGGCTAAACGCATGTCCGCGCATTGCCTGAATTAACGGGATCGCACCCTCCCTCTGTCTCCTCGGCAAACTCTTGAGGACTTGTATTCTCACTAGCTATTTTTAATATCTTTCTCTTGTATTTTATTTGTTCAACTGTCCTGTTAGTGAGGACATTGCTAATTTCAACACTTGGCACTTTTTCACTGTTATAAATTTCATCGAGCTCTCACAAGAGCCCATTCTCCTTCTTTTTTCATTTCTCATGGCAGAGTGCGCATGCCATTCGTGGGTGGATAATCCTCTCTGAGTACAGAAGCTCATGGGGTAAAATTTGCATTTGTACGCTCCTTCTTTCCTTTGACTAGTGCCACTACACTTTGGAATGTGGCATTTTGCCTCATGGAGCTTCGGGAAACTCCTTTCACAATATTGACATCCCCACTGGATGCGAGCATCCGTGTGATGTCGGCCAAGGTGCCTGTTCAGGTTTGATAGGTCAGAACCTAACACTCGTAACCTCCTAACATTGCACAAGCAAGGGCTTAGTTCTCCAGTAAACGCCAGTGAGTAAAAGTGCGCAAATACTGCCCTCCTATATACTTATGGCTAATAATAATTAATAATAACCCATCAACATGGGTAGATGTATGGAGTGTTAGAAGACCTCTTTTCTATTCACTATTAGTAAAACAATTTATCGTACAGACTCAAAAGTAGATTTCTTCCTCGTCATAAAGCCGCCGACAGCGGGCTCTCTAGAACCGCCTGCGGGCCCGAATGCACTTTATCCGTAGCTTTGCGATCTCCAGGTCCACCAGTCTAATCCCTGGCACGGAGCGCGTCATTGACGCATCACATGCCGCTTTGACGTCTCGGCGAAGGTTCTCCGCCTCCTCCTACATGTTTGTCTTCTCTGTACGGGCGTCCCAGTTCTAGGCCGCGTCACTGGCTGCTGTCTGGAGCATCTCGTTGTCTCTATCCTTGAGGCGCCATCTTGGTGGCGGGCTGGAGAGTTCCATTCCCCTAATGCCGCAGGTCTGTCTCGCGGGTATTGTCTCCGGGCCGACCTCGATGAATATATACAGGTGGACTGCGAGAGTCTCAACCCCTTCGGCTACTCTCCAGCCTGAGACCCGCCGGAAGGCATTGGGGGTACCCCATGTAATATCGACGACGGAACATCTTCTCCATGCCACGCATGTGCTGGTCGAGCCTCTGTTAAGTAAGAGGAGCCCGAGGCCCGCAGCCCAGCCTGATAGCATCCGGCCCCGAGCATCTGTCCTTGTGTTCCCCATTGCGAGGAGTGAGCGTTAAAGTCTCCCAGGACGAGGACCTGACGTGAAAGGTATCGTCTCACGCAATCGCTAAACACGTCCAGGAACTCCTCAAACGCGACCAGGCCACTGTTCAGGGAAACATATATGCCCACCACTACCATCTCAGCCCACTCGATCGCGGCATACCCCTTGCCCTGCTCGAGCAGGATCTCTGCGGCGGATGTGCTCGGTGCTGACATCCACGTCATAGCGGCTAAGCCGTCCAGGTCTGCGACCCAGTCAGGGGTGTCTAGTATACAATAGGGCTCGGCTACCATTGCCAGAAAAGCCCTGCTCTCCCTTATCGCCTGGAAGAGCAGGTCTTATGCCCGTTTCGATCACTCCAAGTTGGTCTGGTGGAGCCGCATGAATTTATTTACTTTACTAAGTCCATATCCATGGCTTCCCCCTGGCCATCTGCCCCACTCGTGATTCTTTCCTCTTCTTGCGGTAGATCTCTCGCGTTGTCGCCCTGTCTCCTGCCCGTAGCAGGCTCCCGAATCCGGCTCATCCCTTTAGTTTTCGGCGGAACGCATGCCGCCTCTCCCATTCTGTGGGTTGCGCACCAAGCGACTCACAGAGCGGGCCCCCGGGCACGGTGGCAGAGCAGCTCTTGGCCTGGTAACCCATGCCTTCGCATCTGTACCATAGCTGCCCCCGGTCTACCGTAGATCTGCAGGTCACTCTCACGTGTCCCAGTTCTAAGCATCTGTAGCTTCTATTAGTTTCTTCGGGGAGACTTCGACCCTCTTCCCGCTTGACTTAATTTCCCCGCTGTTACTGTTGGGCATCTTATCCAGGCTGACCCAACCTCTGGAAGTCTTCATGTCTCCTACTCAAACTTCCAGTGCCTTGCATCCTCCGGCCCTCTCCAGGGTGTCCCGAAGTTCTTCTTTGCCGACCGAGATGTCAATCTTAGTTACCCTCAGCTCCACCGTTGGGGCCGCAACTTTCATCGTGGTCAGATCCAGGACCTGTGTCAACCATGCTGTAAGCGCGGGTGCCTTCTTCCTCTCTTTGTCTACGGGAACTTCTAGAATGATAATCTCAGTCATCGCCATTTTGATTTTAACTCGTTCAATGCCGAATTCGGCTTTCTGTCTAGCCGTCGCTAGCACTTCAGCTTATGATGTTTTCCTCCCCTCGTTCAGCGTTAGGGTCGCCGCAGATGACCGCGGAGGAAGTGGGAGCACCATCTTCCTGGTCTCCTGCACCGGCCCTCCTGTTGGAGTTCGTTGTGAGGTCCTATTTTTTTTTTAATAGCGAGGAGGGGAAAACGCTTTTACGCATACCCAAAGACCCGCGTCTCCGGGTTATGTAGGACTCGGCAGATGACATCGCCATACCCACTAAAACCCCTCCTCATTTTCCCTCTGCTACGGTACTCGAGGCACCAACCGGGTACAGTCATTCGACATTACTTCAGGTTGGCCTCTACACCACGTACCCGATCCTTTATCCTCTCTCCTCGACTCCGGTCATTCTTCTCCTCCTTCCTTCCCATCTTCTTCTGACCTCCACCGCCCTTTCCTTAGAAAGCCAGCATTTCATCGCCTTTGTACAAAAGTCATGAAACCTGTTCCACAACCGCTCCTCTGCTGCCATCTTCTCAACGACTCGGTTCTCCAATTGAAAATCTTCACCGATCTCGACCTCCAACTCCGTTCTCTCCTCCGTCCATCTAAGGCACCAAAATAGCACATGCTCGGCGTCATCCATCACCGCACCACAATCCCAACAGCTGGTGTGAAACTCTTTGCCGATCTTATGACGGTAACAGTTAAAGATACCGTGTCCCGTAAGGATCTGCGTCGTATGGTAGTTGATCTTCCTCTTTCTTTTGTAGAAGATCAGCGGATCTTCTACCAGTCTCGTAGTTCAATTGTGGGGGTTGTGAAACGCCCACTCCAATCTCCACCTGTCCTCTGCCTCCGTCTCCAAATCCTTTATTTCTTCTTGCCCAACATGTGCCATTTCTTCAGGGCTCTCGTTGATCCGCCTCTTCACTCCATACTGCTTCCACCGCAACCATGCCTTGATGTAAATTGTCATGCTACCGATAAGCACACACAGAGCCCCATGTGACACCGTACGGTAGGCGGTAGACGTACAGATCAACGCTGCCCTTTGCACGCTTCTCATGATCGACCTATTTGTTTCTCTTCCCAGAGACGAGGCCAATATCGGTGCGCCACTTAGTACCACAGACTTCCAGACCCCATAATACAGTCTCCTGACTAAATCGTTGGCCCCACCGACGTTTGAGAGTAGGCTCCGTATGGCGCCCAAGAACCGTTCCGCTTTATCACAAACTGCTTTGAGGTGGGGGAGAATCCCCTAGCACTATCCAACACTACCCCTAAGTACTTCACAACACGGCTAGTGGAAATCTCGCCCCCATCCCCCACGTCGAAGTTAAAAATCGTCGGTATACTCTTCCTTGTTAAGAGGATAACCTCCGTCTTCTCCCTGGCCAGGTGCACTCCAGTCTCGCAGCACCACCTAGTGGCCAAGGCTATGATCGCCTTTATCTTCTCATTGACGCCGTGGAACCCTCAGAGCTTGAGTAGAACCGCCAGATCGTCGGCGAACGCTACTGCTTCGGTATCCTTCTCCCGGTCCAGCGCTTCCAGCACCTCGTCATACACGAGATTCCACAGTAACGGTCCTAAGACCGATCCCTGCGGAACCCCCGTGTAGACGTTCCTCCCTACGACACCGTCACGACAGTGTATCAGTATTCTCCTCTCAGCCAGATAGTCCGCTAACAACTCCTGTAGCCGTCCCGGTAGCCGTCTCCTTCGATCCTCCTCCATTATCCTCTCCCACCTTAGAGTGTAGAAGGCGTTCTTCACATCAAGGGCGACCAGAACACACGCCAGGCCCTTCCTTCTGCACTCTTCAGCAACTGCGACCGTCCTATCCTGGGCTTCAAGAGTCCCCCTCCTTTATGAAGAAAGCCATACTGGTCCCTATGAAAGGGATCCAGACCAACGCTCCTTTCGATGAGCATTTTCAGCGTGTGCTTCCACACCTTTCTCAACGCCGACAGTATGCTAATCGGCCTATACGCCGATGACGTCGCAGGATCTTTGCCAGGCTTGGGTATTAGTACCACCCTAGCCTATTTCCATACCGCCGGTATTTTTCCATAGGTATTTATTCCGTTGAGCACTGTCAGGAGAACGCTAGGCTTTTGCTCCGCCAATAATCTCACTACAGTGCCAGGAATCCCATCCACTCCAGCCGCCTTCCTGGAATCGCATTTCCCAACGGCCATCCTCATGTCTATTTCCTCGATGCCTAACCCTCCTTCTTCGCCAGGTAGGATCGATGTCTCTTCCTGTGCAGTTCGCTTCTTCCAACTCAGCTCCTTGCTGCGCCCGATCGCCCTTTTCAGCCGCCTCCTAGCATCCTTGAATTCGGCCACCCGGACCTCGGCATCATCCTTGCGGGCCGCCACCGCTCGCTGGGCTCTTTTTCTAGCTCTTAGAGTTCGCTCCTTAACGTAGCGAGCTCATCGCTCCACCAATAGTTGGCGCTCCTCTTCGCACTCGCCGGGTATCTCCTCTTCAAGTCCACGGCACACGTATGCTCCAGACTCATGTACAGCCCTTCGCCGCATGCCGTCTCGTCAAATTTAAAACCATTTTCGTCATAGACTCCGTCATATTTGTTTAAAAAACCCTCTACATCCATCTCTTTTGTCAAATATTTAAAGGCGCCACCCTCCACTCGCTTAATATCATCCCTAAACTTATGCTCAATATAAAAATGGTCAGAGGCTGAGTACCACCTAGGACCCTACTCCCCCTCCAACTCAGCCTTATTCGTCTATTAACACTAAGTATATCCGGGAAACTAGTCCTTTCATTTCTCAGAAAGGAATAGTTTCCCGTCGTCCTAATAGGTATAAGCTCGTTCCTCGTTGTAACGTCCAGCAGACATGTTCCCCTACGGTCCGTCTTAGACCCCCCCCCCCCCCCACCGAGGATTTCGCATTAAAGTCACCGGCAACCATAATCGCCGGTGCTCTTTTTCTCCCCTCCTTTATGATCCCTTCCAGTTCCTTCAAATAATCGTTGAACTGGTTCCTGCCCGTATTGGGGGAACAATACCCACTGACGCAAAGCACATCACCAACCCTGACCCCTACAATCCCTACATTTCTTATCAGCGCCTCGCTCGTCGCATGTTTTCCATTAAATAGGGCGACCCATACCGATGCATCCCCAACCTCGTCATTAAATAAATAAGGCAACTGCCTATAGGGCTCGGAGATGACCACTATGTCCACCCTGCTTTCACATACGCACTGCATCATCAGGTCTTGTGCAGGCCTGCACCTGTTCAGGTTTATTTGTAAGACACTAATTGGGCACCCGTCTATTCCTACCACCTAAGCGCACCATAGGGCACGCCAACGAACCCATTACATGCCTTGCATTTATACCCCCGTGTTTCAGACACATGGCGCGTCTCGGTTCTCTATCGCAATCTTTCATACTATGCTCAGCGCTGCCGCACCTCCTACACAACTTTCTGCCAGGACATGCAACAGTACACCTTGCCGCCACGTGCCCCAACATGTGGCACCTGTAACAGCGCCGAACATTAGCTAACTGCCTAACGGAGGCTATCGTTAGCCCAATTCTCAATCTCCTTTCTCTCTCGTCACTAGGAACTCCACTCACCGGGAGGACAGCTACCGCCTCTTGCGTGTCCCATGGTGCCGCCTTTATAGATTTAATTTCCACCTTCCCACTCTCCTCGATTCCCTAGTGTGGCCTGATTTCTTCCACCAGCTCTTCCCTGCTGGTGAGGGGGTCGATGTTTCTTGTTTGTAGAGTCGCCCTGTTCACCAGAGCGGCCACCTCCATACTATCACTCAAGGCAGCTCTCAATTTGGCCGCCGCCTCGCTGACCACCACCGTCCTGTCGAATTCAATCAGGATATGGCCCGCTCTCGTCCTACGGACCGCCGTGTCTCCCTCCAATGAACTCCTCACCGCCATTATCCTCTTATACACCTGAAGCCATTTACAACCATCCTCCACCTTAATTAGTATGGTTTCCTTCCTCCTCCGGTTTCTTGGTACGCCTCTCTCTTCAGTACCAACTCGCCGGTTGCTTGCCGGGCGCACCATCGGTGTAGCTTGCTCTAAGCGAGCTCTCCTCTCCCTCCTCCTTTTTCTACCCTCACCCAACCTTCAGAGTCCTCGCTGTAGTCACCCTTTATCACTCCATTCTCCCTCCCACACGCCTCAGCGTATGTGCCCTCTCCTCTTCGGGGTCTCTTATACTCTTCAGCTCTGATACCTTCAGCCTGCGATAATACCTTTCTTTTTGAATATCCGCCCTTGGCTATCGTCACTTCCCTCTCCACCTCTGCCCTGTCTGCCCTTTTCACAACCTCGGCAGGCTCTATCCTTCTCCTTCTTCTTCTCTCCTTGTGTTCCCAACACTGCTCCAAGGTAGATAGGATACCTTTCATCATGATGCCCATCGCCCTTATCCCTTCATCCTTCTCTTTGTCCAACTTCCAACAGCCTCTTCAACACCATGTTAAACATTTTAACCATCCCTACCATGGCTTGTGTGAGCCCTTCAACTCAGCCCTGGAGATCAGAAGATCCTCGTCGTCAGCATCGCTAACCTGCGTATCATCTCTCGCACTATCCTCGGCTTCGCTAGCCATAGCCGATCTCGTGGATTTCGCGCTGACGTTTCTCTCGACCACCCTCCTGGTCAATATTCTAGCGTAGGCCAGCCCTATCCCTGCTACGGGCGTACTGTGGTCGCTCCCTCTAGTCCCAGAGCACCCCTCCGATTCCTCAATCACTCCAACCTCCGTCCTTTCACTAATCAGGGCTCCTCTGAAGCCTCTTACTCGATTTAAAGGGGCAGAAATACTCCCCCATCCTTCCTCGGAATAACCGAGATTATCACATTCTCATTCGGTTTCAAGTCAGACATCATCCTCAGCTTCTCTCCTCCCGCTGTCGTCTTCTTTAGTTTGCCCTTCTCCTTTTCCTTTTCCTTTTCCCCAGTAGCTATTACCGCACAAGGGGGTGCCTGGTGTCCCCCCCCCCCCACCGCCGTTCTTCCAGTAACATGATGACCGTCGGGTCGAGCCTGGTAAGCCACTCGTGTTCCCAACGGCGCCTGGGGGTTCCGAAATCCCCTGCGCCGTACGTTTTTTTTACCTTAGACCGTCTGTCCATATTGTATGTAATAAGCAAGTCCATAAACATCGCCAGGTCGTCAACAAATAAGCCAAACAATGATTATATTTACAGTAATTGTGCTATCTAATTTTCCCCTGTCAAACGCTTGCATACTGCTAAAAACCCGATGATGCGCGCCAAGAACGCCACAATATAGATAAATAACAACAATATATAATAAATTATGAACAATAAGTAATAAATACCATAAATCAATAAATAAA
>NW_022883366.1:0-20884 GCF_011952255.1 Bombus vosnesenskii | reverse complement strand
AAATAGGTATTGGCATTTGCTATGATATTAGATTCGAGGAAATGGCACGCATTTATCGGAACAAAGGTACAGTAACTTAATCGATCAATACTTAACTAGCAAAAAATTAAATATCTTTCTTAAATATATTCTATATAAAATTAATATAATCTGGAACTCTGTATAAAAAGAAGCTTAATTTAAAAAACCAGTATATTTGCTGAAAATGAAACAAATAAAAGAATTAAAAGCACAATAAGAGGACTGTCCTCGCATATTCAGAAATGATGGAATGTGAACCGTGCAACTACGAAGTTAATTGGTATTCGGTGGCTTCATATTTCCTGCTTCTCTGGGTTAGGTTGCCAAATGCTGATATATCCAGCGGCATTCAATATGACCACTGGACCGCTGCACTGGTCATTACTTCAGCGTTTCAGAGCGAATGATAATCAATTATACGTTGCCTGCATATCACCGGCTCGTGTTCCTTAAGCAAGTTACGTCGCATGGGGACATACACAGTTGACCAATCCCTGGGGAAAGATCCTTTACGATTTGGAAACTCCAGAGAATATGGCAGTCACCGATATCGGTAATTTACAGCTTGAAATTAAAAGCGAGAGATCCATGATGTAATTAATTTTTAGTCTCGTTAATTTATCGATTTAGCCATCTTCCTCTGTATTTGTTGAATTTATTAGTAAGCATTACTTATTGCTTCGTATGTTTCTTTTTTCTATCAGATCTAAAAGTTGTTGAGGAAGTAGGGACTCAGATACCTACATTTTCTCAGAGACGTACAGATTTGTACGACACTGTCTGTAAGAAGGAGTAACTCTACACTAAAACAGAAAATGTTTTTTTATAATATTTCTACTACGATATCCTTTTTTGTGAATTATTACTAATTTCTTATCATTTGTACTAAATGAATGACTCAATTAAGAAAACCAAAACGTTATAAATAATAATCTGTATATCTTGTGTATCAACATGTAATTGGATATTATAATAATATAGGAATGCTATAATAATATAGGATAATAATATAGGAGAATAATAATATAGAAAAAAATACATGCTTTTAAACACCTTTAATATCGATCACATAAATTGTTATAATTCACAATGATTACGCATACATAAAAGACCCCTTGATAGTAAAATTTACGATCAAAAGGCAATTACGTATCGTTTAACAACATTTAATTTATAACACCTTTTAAACATTTAGACAGATTAACACATAACACTTCTTATATATAAACATCAATTCGAAGTTATCAGCTTGGAGAAATTGGTCGATTAATACCTGTAGATTGTCTGTCTCGATGAAAGACTTAAAGAGAGCAAAAACATGATAATGCCGCTAATATAATATTCCTTCTTTCTTGTATCTGTCTGCCGCTCAGGTCGTTTTACTAATTACAATAAGTAATTTCGCCTTCTTTGCGCTCTCTTTTAACGCATTCGAGACCGAAAGAAATTCATATCAGTCAGTAGGCAAGGGTATAATATACATATTTTATATATAACTTATGTAGTAATGTATATATCATGTTAATTTCATATTTTTTTCAATATAGAATTATTATATATATATTTAACTGTACATAATACATTATAGAATAACATAGTATATAATTTTATATTTTAAAAATATGAGGCATACTATTTAAGATTGTCATCGATTTAAAATCAAAGTATGAAAAGGATACCCTGGAGAGAGTAAAACACAGAATCATTCTAACTAAACATTCAGATCGTACCGACACCTAGGTATCGTCTTACAATTAAATCTCGGTCTCGAATGGATTAAAATGAAATACATACTTGCAGCTTCAACATCTTCAATATCGAGGAGATTCAAACTTTACAAATAAAAGCGGCCTGTTCCCCTTTCCACGACAGACTCTCATACCATATCCGCTCTTATCCAGGCTTTTACTTGAAACCAGCAATGCGTTCATTTACAATTTAAATTTACCCGGACCATCCACTGAATCGTCAGCCCTTTATAAATATATAATGAACCCAGAACATGTGCCTGTGCCCCTGGTATCGACGCTTGTGATGTTCGTACCGGAACCTTCGCACAATTTCAATTTGTTACGCGTGAACATCGATTCTTCCAAGGGTCACAGCTTTATGCAGCTAAATCCTTTGGAACGATTAAAAAGATACTAATGATATGGTATTTTTTTACAAAGATTTAACATATCCATAAAATAGGAAGTTTCGTGCTCTCCTATTTTATATTAATTATAAATTAATAAGTTTTATATGTGTTATTTATAGATCTAATAAATTTTGTATTGGTTTACAGCAGGTGCTCCGGGTATAAACAGACGACAAACGAACAAATAGAAATTCAAACTATTGTCGTTGATTAACTCGCATGGGACTATAAGCTCGAATTGGACTTAAATTTTAGGATATTATAAGAAGCTAAGATATCGAGTTCTAATTGTGAATATCAAGCGCTCGTTGTTCGAGGAGATTACCAATATTTTCTTCCTGCTCCTCTACATGGCGCTACGCGGGACTCGCTTCTGAGCACGTCTTTCTCGTTGGAGGCTTCTTCTATCTTTTCTTTCCCAGTAGAATTTTTGCACAATTCTTTCTCCCTTTTATCATTAAATTACCTCTAATTCTTAACAATCTTTAATCTTTGTCTCTTCTTCCCTATATATATATTTTTGTTTACTTTTCTCCGTAGCGAATTTTGTCTTTCTGACGCGGGATTAGGTTCCTGGACTTAGGGAGTTGCTACACGCCAGCTCCACCATGGCGACGGCATTCACTAGACAGCCTACATAGCCACCTTTCAGCTCACGCTTCGGGACACTTTTTTCGCTGAGATTCTCCGCGATGAGGCATGAAAGCAGAGACCACCGTCTGCGGAGGCATGATTATTCTATTGTTCCTTTTAACGAGTAATCGTTTTACTCGAGTCCTCTTACTAAACCGTAAGTACGAAAGACTATTATACTTAGATAGGTACTTGGTCTCAAGAACCAACTTATTTTGGTCTTTCGATTAAGTTCTTAATTAAATGCTCAATTAGATATTCATAAATATATCTTCATAATATTTCCCTCATCTATTTGTTTGACATTCTAGCAATCTCGTTAAGACGTCCGCCACTTCAACTTCTATCTACAAGTGGCAAAAACTGAAGCTGACCTTCTTCATGGAGAAACATGCCGGAAATGGCATCCGCACGTGTGAATAATTATACTCAGTGTCCAGGTAGTTCTTTCGATCATCCGATAGAAGTTGTTTCTGTTTTTCAGAGTTCGTTCACGCCTCCAGAATGTAAAAATATCCAAGGAAGTACCATTAGGAAGCAATGAAATTCAGAGCTTCTGTGGTTATTCCTTTTTCTGATTGTTTCTTTTCTTTGCCCAAAATGGATGATTTCTATATCAAATTTTTTATTCGTATTTTTTTTAATATTCCTTGAGATTTTCAATCAACTCGATTTCGAATTTTTTAGCACCCGATCTTCTGGTTGACGTCGTTAAGAAAGAGGAACGAGTGCACAGGAAGCATGGTCGGCGTGAGCATGATTAGATCCGGTCTGCCCGATGACCTTGCCAGTGATAATAGCGGTTCGTTAAGGTGGTTGCAGTCTTGGTTTGCTTCTGTTTCGATTTCCAGCGAACTCGTCAGCCGGCATGGCTTCCGAGATGCTCCCCCTGAAACAAGTCGAAGGGAAATAATTAATGGACTCTCTGTTCGATTGTACGTGGATGACAAGCTGACCGTAAAAAGAAATATACAAATACGATTAGAAAATATAATCCGAACCCCTTTCGGTTTGATCTGAAGGTTTCTTTTTCTAGACGGAACCAAAGATTCTTATCTGGTTTATGGTGAGCTAAGGAACTCTTTGAAAACAGCATTTATAACTTTCGAAAAAGAGACAGGTATTTCTTGCGCGAACAATTGAATAATTAATTCGTTCTCTAAATATCCTTATCTGTTGTTCCTAAAATACATAATGATTGGAAGCTTCTTACGGGAAGCGCAATCAGCCGCTGATATCATTGAAGTCGAAACGCCATTAAAACCATATTACGATTCGCATGCGACATGCTCCATTCATGAAAACACAAAAGCAATAAACAAGTACAAATCAACGAAATAAATCCTCCGAGAACGAGACGTTACAGGAATTATACCATTGCGAGGATACAAAAGACTTGCTCATGAGCTACTTCCTTCAAGTAGTCGAGCGGTGTATTTTCCGGTCGTTAACTTCCATATAATGGGATATTAAAGAGTACGGACACAACGCTGCTATTTTTCAACTGTTCATTATCAAATTACGCAGCGGGAATCGTTGCAACGACAAAACTGTAACGACTCGTACCTGCGTATCTTCCATTTAGCTGCGGTAAACGCTGACTTGTCTGCGTTTTTTTTTCACTTCCTCGTTACGGAAACCAGGAAAAGTGATTCACAATACAGTTTCTAACTGTACTTCTCGCGATTCTTTCTTAGAAACAAGCAATTGCTTCTTTTCAATTTCCTAAATCTATAATAAAACAGTCCATTCCTTGAATAGAAATTAACTTTAAAACTTTAGGCGCATACATTGTTCGTATCGTATGTATGTATTTTGATTTGAAAAGAAACGCGGCAAACGCCTTTGAAAAGACGTTAGGTTTTCAACGCCTTAACTAACTTAATTCCAGCGAGTTGTAAATCTGCTGCATCTCCAACATCTGAATATCAATCTTTTACAATGACTTGCTCTCCAATTTATTAAAATTACATCTCTCCCGTTGCACCGACCTTCTTTAAAGGTTCCCGCGGCAGGTTGAACCCGCATCACGTATCTTCCCTCTTCCTTCCACCCCCTGTTCCCTTTCTCTTTCTATCGGACGGGAAGAGCGGGAACGCTTAAAACGCGCGAATCACGCGAGCGCCTCACGATTTGCGAAACATCACGTGAAAATCACCGATCCGATCTCCGTGCGCGCGGTGCACCGTGGGGGTAACGATTAAATCGACAGGATATACTTTATTGGCTATTCCGTTATTACAGGCTGTAGTTGGCGGGGAAATAGTCACTATGGATCGATGAACTCCATTGTAACAACGCACCTTCGAATTGCATCGGAAACGCTTCTGTATTGCGTCCACCGTATAACCTATCATCGTGTGTTTAGGGTAAATCAGTGGATCGGAAGTTACGTTTCTATGTTTCTCGCCTGTCAGTATAACACTGTGCAAGAGATACAGCAAGATCCTAAAATCATTCGAGTACAAGTAGCGTAAAATGGTCGTTTAAATTTCAATAAATTAACTATTCATACGTTAATTGTACGCGGTCAGGATTAAGGGGTACGGCGATGGAGAAGATTTTGTTAGCTAGATGTTGAGTAAATAATCGAAGATGATAATTTTATAAATGTTTCGTATTTATGATGATGGAAAAGATTTAATTTGAGTTACGTTACGTTTGAATAAGATAGATTTTTCCAAGAGTGGAGGATTTGTAGAGATAGTGGACGTAATAGTAGTATGATTTAATACTTGATGTGTCTTTTTTTTCTTTGACATATAGGTCACTGTGGGGAGTAATATTGATCTAGATATAACTATCTTTTCTGAGAAGTACGTATATGCTTATGGGAACTATGTTTGGTTAATCAATAGAGCCATTCTTTTGAGAAATTGAATCTCGAAGAATTTGACGATATTTTGCCTTGTTTCAATAGTACATCATTTTAAAGAAACGCCTGCGATTATAGTATATAATTGCACATAGGTATATGCAAAATTGCATTTTCAAATAATTAAATCAAAAATATAGGAATGTATCAATGGGAAGAATATTTGTTAAAGATCTTTCCTTTTTAATCAAATTCGTCCAACAACCCCATTCTCGTCAAACATAAAATGAACGGTGCCTTTCTCAAAGAAACAAGAAGAAAATTGCTGTCGTTCTAAAGTTCTTCTCCATTGCTAAATTACCGTTCGTGTTTCTGGTTACACTCCAATTATTCGATTGTAAGAAGCAAGCAATCCCTCCATCCAAGGGCTAGATATAGTTTCTCGAGTAGTTCTCTTCAATACCGTTATATCGATGAACTCTTTTTGAATAAAGTTCACATTTATAAAGCAAACACAATAAAATACGACAGGACAATTGTAATCGATAAATAACATTTTATTAGGATATTATAAGAAGCTAAGATATCGAGTTCTAATTGTGAATATCAAGCGCTCGTCGTTCGAGGAGATTACCAATATTTTCTTCCTTAACAATATGAATTACGAAGTTTCGATACCGTTTATGACATTAAGATCTCTTGATAAAGTTGTATCGTTAAAATCTTACTGTTCCTAGGGAAAATATATAGTTAATATATATAGTTAAATATATGTCGGAGATGAAAGGACACCGGAACCTTGAGATAGCCCCGCAACATTGCAATCTAAAGTCTACTATAACTGTAACTAAACTATTGTAGTTATTCAACCCGATTGTAATTGTTCGAGAGTCGTGATAATGAGCTTGGGCTCGAGGCGACAGTCAGTCGCCCAACGTAGCCGCGGTCAAGGGATGAACGCTTTGCCTAACAAAGGTATGGAGTAATTCTATAGCTCTCCTTAAAAGAAATATTCGTGGCGACACGCGACAGTAAACATTCCAACGGTTTCTGTCCCGTGGCTCGCCACACGCAGACCCTATTCTTCGAGTAAGATGATTGCCAGATGTCGATGCGTCTCCGCAGTACATGTTCGGCTAGCCCGAGGGCCCGTTATAAATCTTAAGGTTTAGTTAACTAAAGTCCTTCAAACAGACAAACAGTCTTTGTCCCAACTACGGGAAGATAGGGGAGACATATTTTTCAACGAGCGGCGTCTCCCACTAGCAACTTTCCCTCGAGGGCGGCTAGCATCTTTTTCTAACCACCGATATGGAGATTGACCAATTAGCAGCAACGTCAATTTCCCTTACTTCCTAAACGAAGGCTTTCCTCGACGAATCCGATGATCTCGTGTCCTTAGACACACCCCATTATAGTTTTCCTTTGTGGCATCATCGGGACGGGACGGGCATTCTTTTACGCGCTCCCGTCGACCAAAGACCAAAGTCTTTACGCTCAGCAATTATTTTTACGAGTCAGACTTAGATTCAGCGAGAACGCCCATCTGTCATCCCGTTGGCCGCGGATTCGTTATTGAACCGGAGACCACTGTCACTAGTGTCGCGGACGTCTCACCGCCGTGGTAGATTGTCAAAACCTGTGTTATTCATACCTGTGTCAATAAATCGTATCTTCGTTACACCGCAACGATGGCTACCTTCAATGAAGACTCCTCAAACACCGACAACCCTATCCCCAATGTCATTCCGACATATATATCCACCGAAAATGCGCTCTTGTAGACAAACGCTCGATTCGCGTCATAGCTTTTAAAGCTTGTCGCATCTCAATCCGTTGGAAAAAGTTTTTCCTGTAGCATATTTTATTTTTACGAACCAACAAGGTCTTTGTTTATTTCCTTCTTTTTTTTTTTTGCTCCAATTTCCCCATTGTTTTTTCAAGGATAGTATTTCAGAGCCACTAGTCAAGTTTATTGTAACAATAAACTTACGTTTCGGAAACATTTTGTGCTGTGAAACAGAATACATTAAAGTTTGAAGGTCACATCGATTTTCGAAAGTTTATAAATGGAGGTGTATGACAGTATCACCAGCTGTTGCTGTCCAAGTAACTCCAACATCGAAATACTACAACGATTCCAATCGAAAGCGCTAAGAGCCTTAATAGACGCACCTTGGTATGTTACCAACGAAACCATCCATCGCGACCTCAAGATACCTACAGTCAAAGAGGAAATAGCAAAATATAGCGACAGATATAGCAAAAGAGTCAAGAAACACCGAAATCCCCTAATCACTGGACTACTCGATACGACGGACCAGATTCGCAGGCTGAAGAGGCACTACTCGCTAGACCTAAACGTTAGATTCATTTAATTATCCAAATTAAGCATATGCACTTACTTATAATACTTATAAATTATACCTATCTATAATAAGTATTAACTTATTGTAAATAAACAGCCATGTCACTGCGCCACGCCAGAAAAATTACTGAAAATTCTCAACGCGAGAATTGATTGTAATTTCAACAAATAAATAAAAACAAAAAAAAAGCTGTTGCTGTCCCCAAGCGCCAAAATACGTTCTGACTACTATTTTATGTATCTCACAGAAGTATGTCTTCATTCATCATCTCCCATGCCATCCACCAACGTGTTCTTAACATGTTATCTCCTAGTAAAATATTGATGTTGAGTCAGATATCCAACTGAATAATCTTTTCGGTGTCTACTATAAGACATTTAAAACCAAGGCTCGTACACACGTGTGCTTATACGTCAGATGTAATACTTAACAGGAAACCTGCTTATATTAATATTAAATTTATGCATAGTAGGATGTTCGACCTTTGTAAAAATGAAATTATAATACATACAGTTTCGCCGTGGAAAAGTGAATCTTTCTAGCATGTCCACGCAAATGAAGGGGAGGGGAGGACTGTGCATGCACCAAACAACTTTACGTTCGTAATTTTTCACACAAATGTACAACTGTAGGGAAAAAATTATCTCTGATTTTTCGGATGTTAGGAATCGACAATATCGCATAACGGAATGCTGTGTTCTACGTATTCTATTTTTGTTACGAAAGTGGTACAAACGAAGTCCACATAAGAATAGTACAACAAAATCGGTTGAGGTTAGGTTATCGTGCAGATATCGCGGCTTTTGCATTGGAAATCACGCAACTGCCAGTCTCGTCGTTCCTTGTAAACGAAAGAAAGGTATTGTAATCGGTCGGAATTAACATAAAACTCGTCGCATGCGACCATATGGCCTGAATGTTGAATAAACGAGAGTAGAGCGCGAGCTATGTGATTCTAACCGTTTAGGCGGAAACTAATGATTGTAACCAGAGCCGAGATATATGCCAATATTACTTTGCTCGACAAAGCGTATAAGATGAGGAGAGAATCGCGATAAAGTAGAACAAGAGACAGATATTCTCTACGTAAAGCAAGTCTGTCAACTAGATTGAAATCCTATAGCTATAACTACAGTGAATCCATATTCTGGCGAATTGTCTTTTCACAAATGAAGCTTTTGAAGAACGGAATTGATACAATAACTACTGTTCATTCATAACTACTGTTGTAAGAATCTATATATTTGTCTATGTATATCTATATATATCGATCTATATATATTTGTCAGAATGTCATTTTATCAAAAAACCCATCCTCTGTAATCATAGTTTAACGAAGCATAATTAATAGAAGAGGTAGAGCGTTAAGTGGAGATGATTTAATCACAGTTAAGTAGATAAATCTCTATATTAGTCTCTTTAATTAAAATGTCCTACGTTTTATTTGCGTCATTTTTTTTCTTCATCCAATTTAGAATGTTTAAATAACAATAGCCTATACAATATAATTTTATGTAAAAAAATTGATTGTACCATGTTTATTACAGATATTTAACATTTTTGTGTACATACAAAATTTAAATTATACCTCGCTTGAGAACAAAAATTCTATTTGTTTTCCTAACATGTACTAATAATTATTGATCAAAATAGAAAAAGCTGGAGGAGATTACTTAGGAAGATTACTTAGCATCTTATATTCCTGTCAAGGCTCGAACGATTTATCTTCCTTTAGATTTTCCTAAGTTTCCATTTCTCTGACTTGCTATTTTAGTTAGCTTAGTATACGTGCTATACATAGGTATGTATAGTGTCATGATCGCGACAGTCTTGAGTTACCCACGCTTTATCCTCTGTAAACTATTTATAAAAGAAGAACAAATTACATGTTAGAACTTTCATTCAATTTACCAATACAAATAATTTTAAACAAGAAAAAAGACCTAATGCAGTGGTTTCAACTTAAACATATCCAACAGTTATTTACGAATAAATAGTATAAATCTTTTAGCAACATGAAATTCGCGATATTTATTCAAATATTTATATTTACAGTGCGCCATCAGCAAAGAAAACGTGTTTATCGAAACGTGCGCTATCGATTTTATGCTTTTGCCACGCAAACAGGGAAATTGCAACGCAAAATTGAATTCGCACTGCAAAGCGTTGACGTTACGACATCAATTACATACTTCAAAAACACCGAAGGTATCACACGGAATCAGAGAGATTCTATGAGAAGTTAAACGCATAGTCACCCTATTGGGAATAGGATTGCTTTGATTCGAGCTCAAACATAGGGAAAGCTGAAAGAATCTTTTGCGGATCTTCCTTCTTCTCTACATTGGATTTTATACAAAACGACTTTAACCTTTTCAAGGAAATACGGAAATAAGGATTTTAGATAGAGAGATTTATCTGGAAGGAAATGGATAGAAAACGTAGAACCAGTTCTTGTTGGTTGAAAGATTTTTTCTCTTCGCAGAGATTCAAGCTTTAAAGAACGATCAAATATGTGCGCAGCTGACTTACGCGTGAAGTTATTATTAAAAAAAATTGTTGCATTTAAAAGGATAAATATTAATATAAATTTAAAAAAATTGTTTGTTCAATTATCATAAGTTTAATTTAAATTTAAAAAAATTGTTAGTTCAATTATCATAAGTTTAAAGATATGTAGATATTGTATTTACATATCGAAAATCAGACAGCAATATTAATTAACACACCTAGTCAAACGCACACGTACTTTAAAACCGTGCTTTAAAATCGATATTCGCTGAAACAATACATCGCTCTGCGCTTCCAATTTGTTTTCGCACGAAGAATCAGTCCACTCATTGTTACCGTCACCATCTCTACCGTAATCTATATTACTCGAATAAATTCTATATCTTGATTGGAAAATCACATATTTTAACGAACTTCCCTATTTTTTGTTTTTTATGACTTTAACTGGCAATTTCCATAATGTTCTATAACTTGACAATAGACTGATAATATTTCAGGATATATATACATAAATCATGTTTTTGAGGATTCTGTAGTAAAATAATTATAGTTGGGGAGTCCAACTTCCCAAACCGCGACAAACATATTTCACACATCCACGACGACTTTACAAGCAGACCCCTCGCGGTTTTGGGAAATCGATGAAGGACCCTCAATTAAACATATCTCAGAGGGCAGATCGACGATGCGAAGAACACTTCCAAGCCCACACCCGACGCACCAGCGAAGGACGATACATCGTCGCTCTACCTTTCAACGATCAGCTTCAGTCACTCGGATCCTCTAAAACGCTGGCAATTAAACGACTCGCCTCACTCAATCGCCGATTCCAGCACGACAAACGCTTCGAATCAGAATATCGAACGGTAATACAGGAATACCTGGCATTGGGACACATGACGAGGTCAATGTCAACCACTCCGACGACAACGGATACTATTTACCCCATCATGGCGTGACCAAAGCATCGAGTCAAACCACCAAACTCCGTGTAGTTTTCGACGGATCGGCACCAAGCATTACCGGAACCTCCCTAAACGATACACTTTACACAGGACCCAAGTTACAGGAAGATTTATTTTGTATATTAATTAGATTCCGGGCTCATCAGTACGTACTCACTGGCGACATCGAGAAAATGTATCGGCAATTCCTCGTACGACCAGAGGATCGGAAATATCAAAGGATATTATGGCGCAGCGCGAGTGGAGAAACAGAAACATATGAGCTTAACACCGTAATACTCTTATCATAGAAATAGAAGCAGTCCTCAATTCCAGCCCTCTAACTTCTATCTCCACCGATCCAAATGATCTCCTAGCCCTCACTCCCGGACATTTCCTCATTGGCGATTCATTAATGTGTTTACGCGATCGAGATTTCAGGGACATTCCATCGAACCGACTCTCCAAATGGCAGCATATCCAACAGCTTAAACAACATTTTTGGAACCGCTGGCATAAGGAGTATTTGAACGAGCTAACCAACCGCAATAAATGGAGCAAGGGTGGACACAGCATCCAAAAGGGCACAATCGTCATCCTCAGAGAGGACAACGTTCCCTCCATGCATTGGCCTCTGGGCCGAGTTATCAAGATTCATCCAGGCGCCGATGGTGTTGTAACGTCAATTCATATCAGAGACCAGGCCACACACCACGGACAGGATGGCACCCAGATGTCTGCATATCCTTGGCGCGCACCCTCAATAGTCTTAAGTGCCCACCAGGGGGCCTTGGCATTTTTATAGTTAAGGTCCTTCGGACCAAGCGAGTATTTCCTGTCTTAAATTTCCCTTTACGTTTATTGTCTACCACGTGTTAGCTTAGAAAGTTGGTTTTCTCCACATCTGGTATGTTCCGTTGGCAACTTTCTCGCGAGGGCGGCTAAAACCCTTCCTGGTCCACCAACCGTCCTATTATCCAATCGGAGATGGTGTCTACTGCCCTCACTTCCTTAACCAAAATTGTCATCAACAAATCCGATAGTCCCGTGTCCTTAGACACACCCACCCCTAGCTTTCCTCAGACACAGTATCGTCAGAAAAACTTCACTTATTCTGTATCCTTAGAATAGTCAACATATCTATGTCGGTCTCTACTCTTATAAGTCGCGTACTTAATGTATTGTTGTAACTAAGTCTTACATAACGTGGTTGGAGTGAATTGTGATTTCTGTTAATTCAGTGCGTGATACATTGTGATTGCTGAATTCATAATAAAGGTTGATTAAAACCACGTAAATAGTTGTGTTACGACTCAACTATATTTTATTTCCACCGACCAACCCAAAAATTACGTGACATTTTGGCGATCCTGCCAGGATCCATCAGCTTCGAGAAAACGAAATTACGCATTTCGGGCTACGGTCAACTTCGAAGATTGAGGATCAACGGACCACTGCAACAGAGCAGACACCTCTGACGTTTCGACAAAGGAACACCGCAACGGCACCTTTCCTACGGGCTAAACGATCAAGGTGAGCGAACGCTGAACTCTTTTGTCAAATAGCACAGACAGTACAAGTAGTATAACAATGGCAACGCCACAAGAAAGTAATACCGAAATGGTTGACGCCGCTTTAACTAGTAGTGGGATAGACCCAACAGTTAGAGCTATAATAGACGCATGGCAGAAAGAGAGCGAGAGTTCCACGCAACGATTTAACCGACTCGAAGCAGAGATCGCACGAATAAGCGATAAGTTAGCAAACATGCAAATGAGAAACGGATCAGAAGCCAGCTCCCTGATAACTATAGATGAAATAAACCCCACCACTACGGATCAATCAGTCTTCCGAGAACCCCCTCCAATGACTCAGCCACCCCAATCACCCGAGGGCAGAGCGTTCCTCCAACGTTCTACGCAACCAGAGCTTAAAGCTACAGATGTAATAAGATGTATATCATCACTCAACGGCGAAGATGATATAGGAGTGGAAGAATTCGTTAGAGAAGTCGAAGAGATGAGGGTAATGTGCAGCGAACAGTACTTACTGCTTAGAATGATTAAGACTGAGAGAATTTCGGGAAAAGCAGCTATGGCAATACGTAGTGTGCACATTTCAGAATACGCACACTTATACCAAGCATTACGACAGAACTTAGCGACCCGAAGCTCGGTCCGTGAAAACCAGGATCAATTACGAGACACTAGACAAGGGTTTAGTGAAGGCGTACAGAGCTATATTACTCGGTTTAGACGAGCCTACAATGAATTACAGCACAGCATTACTAATGAATACCCAGAGGAAATGAACAGACGCGCCGTGAGCGACAGAATCTTGAAAGACTCGATAACGGACTTTGTTCGCGGATTAAAATTAGAAATAGGACAAATACTACTGACCACTCCGCCGCAGAATTTTATTGAAGCCGAGAAACGCGCCATCGAAATCGAAAGATACTTTCATGAGCACAGAACCCGTAAGGAACGGACCATTCGCCCCGATAATCGACCACGACCAGTAGCAAATTTCACGTCCACACCGCCCAGAGCGATTCAAAATGGTTTCGCCCAACAACCTAAAACGGCCTTTCGACGAGCACCGTTAGAAGAACGAGCCCAGGTACAATGTTTCAAGTGCAAACGCTTTGGACACAGATCAAACCAATGTCCAAATTTTCGAACACCAGGCCTACAACAACGAGCACCCCCAATCAACTTCGTCCGGATGGAAACGAAAGAATCAGGATCAATGCAACTACAGGAGAACTACCCACAGTGCTCCTTGGACCAGCCGGACAACCGAAACGAACATTTCTTGTCGACTCAGGGGCAGGAATCAACCTGCTCAAGCGAAAATGGACAGCAAGAACAGAACCGGTACCTGTGAAGAAATTCACAATGGGACACTCTGAATTCGAAACTTCCGAACGCGTCATTATAGATCTGTTTGACAAAAAGATAGACTTTCATATAATAGATGATGATTTTCCGCTAATAGAAGATGGAATATTAGGTTTCCCCGCATTACGACAGTTTAAATTCAATCTTTCCAACAACAGATTAAAACTAAATAATAATACTATTTTGTTACAACCGGCAACGACCATATCACCTGGGCAAGCCATATCAAAGACAGTGTACCTAGAAGGAAAACCGACTCCAGTATGCTTTATCAATGGTGGTGAGTCCAACTTAAAAATCACTAATTGCATCGAAAATTCCAACACCTACAATCAAATTTCTACATTCAGAGATCTAGTTAGACTTTCACATATAGAAAAGGCTCTCAGAGAACCAATTGAAAAGATATTACTTTACTATTTGGACGTCTTCAATCTCGAAACAGAACTCTTACCGTGCACTTCACTTGCTAAGCATACAATTACCCTAAAAGAGAACAAAATCATAAACACTAAATCCTACCGACCCCCTGAATGCCACAAAACAGAAATTAGGCGACAGATGGACGAAATGCTTAGGAAAAACATTATAGAACCTTCCGACTCTCCATATAATTCCCCAGTATGAGTTGTACCAAAGAAACAGGACGCCTCGGGAAAACAGAAATGGAGAATTGTAACTGACTTCAGAAAAATTAACGAACTTACGGACCAAGACGCATATCCACTACCCGACATAGATGACATAATATCGCAGTTAGGAAACGCAAAATTCTTTTCCGCCCTAGACTTATCCTCGGGATTCCACCAAATTCCTATGGATCCCAAATCAAAGAAGTACACTGCATTTAGCACACCACAAGGACATTACCATTATAATCGAATGCCGTTTGGACTCAAAAACGCGCCAGCGACATTTCAAAGAATGATGGACACTGCGCTTCGCGGACTTATTAATAAACATTGCTTTGCATATTTGGACGATATTATTATTTTTGGTCAATCGATAGGAGAACACAACCAAAACCTAGCTATCGTTTTACAAAGACTTAGGGAATTGGGGCTGAAACTACAGCCAGATAAGTGCGAATTTTTAAAGCCCGAATTGGAATACCTCGGACATACCGTAACAAGTGAGGGAGTAAAACCCAATCCGAAGAAAATAGAAGCAGTAAAAAACTTTAGACAACCTAAGAACCCAACAGAAGTAAAATCTTTCCTCGGGCTAGCAGGTTATTACAGAAAATTTATTCGTAACTTTTCAAAGCTAGCAAAACCCCTTACGGACCTCACGAAAAAGGACACGCCATTCCACTGGACCGACAGAACACAACTCAGCTTCGATACGTTAAAAGAAAGATTATGCCAAGCACCGGTACTAAAATATCCCGACTACACAAAAACATTTACGTTGACAACGGACGCCAGTAACGAAGGTTTAGGAGGGATCCTTTCACAAGACGGGCACCCTTGTGTCTTCATTTCGAGAACATTAAACCCTCCTGAACGAAATTATACAACGACGGAAAAAGAATTATTAGCTATCGTTTGGGCAGTTAAAAGACTGAGACAATATTTATTAGGCCGTAAATTCCAAATTCAAACAGACCACCAAGCCCTTAAATGGCTACACAACTGTAAGGACCCCTCCAGCCGATTGATCCGATGGAGATTAAGATTAGAGGAATACGAGTATGACATAGATTACGTAAAAGGAAAGGAAAACGCGGCCGCTGACGCCCTATCCAGAGTACACGCGATAACACAAACTGACGTTTTATTAAAACAATTCAAAGATTGGGAAAAATCAGAAGAAATACCAAAATTATTAAAACTAACACCTAACAAAGACAACTTTTTCCAATTAACAAAAACATATCTATTAACAAAAACCGCATGGTTACAGAAAATATCAAACGTACTCAAAACAAATAGAAAGATAGGGATAGGAGACAACAACTTAAACGCACAAGACAAAGCACACATAAAGAGACTTCTTTTGTTTTTCAATGACCAACGCGACGATATAGAGTTTGCTTACGAGCCAATACAGAGCTTAAGTGACGAAGAGATAGAACAAATACTGAAAGAAAATCATGACTTGATAGGACATCCCGGAATACAAAAGACGTACGACAGAATCAGAGACAAATATAGTATCCCACACCTTATGGACAGAATAAAAACCAGAATAGAAACTTGTGAGACCTGTCAAACCGCAAAAATGACTAGGATTCGACCCAAAGAAGAACCATGTATAACCGCCACACCATTGGAACCCAATGACAAGATAGCCATGGATATACTAGGACCATTGAAGAAAACGAAACGAGGCAATTCCTTTATACTCTCCATTCACGATGAACTCACAAAATACCTTATCCTTGTTCCTATAAAAAACCAACAAACAGAAACTATTTGGAATTCCCTGTTAGACCATTACATATACATATCCTCAGCGCCTAAGAAAATACTGACAGACAGAGGACAAAATTTTATTAGTAGCTTAATGCAAAAATACGAAGAAGCCTTCAAAATAAAACACATTAAAACTACTAGCTTCCACCCCCAAAGTAATGGATCATTAGAGCGAACTCACGCTGTAATAGCAGATATGCTAAAGTGTGTTCAAAGGGACTCAGGGGAAGAATGGGACGAACATTTAAATTTTATATGCCTAGCCTACAATACGATGATACACGACTCGACCGGTTATACACCTTTTGAATTGACATTCGGCCACAAAGCCAACTTACCCTCGACCATTTCACGAAATCCACAACGCACTTACGCGGACGAAGTAGCATTCAGAAAACGAGAATGGGATTCTAGACTTTCGAAAGCTCGCGACCAATTGATTAGGAGTAAACAAAGATATCAAAGAGATCAGAGACGACGAATAATAAAACCCCAGTCAATATTTAAAGAAGGGGATAGAGTCTTAATACACAACGACCATAAAGAGCATAAATTAGACATAGAGTGGCTAGGACCCTACACCATTGAGAGAGTTAAAACACCGTATTATGAGGTTTTAATAGAAGGTAATATCAAGAAAATTAATGGAAACCGGTTAAAACCTTATTTTCCAGGACGGGCTTCATAATTATAATATACTTAGGCAACACGCAAACAGCAACCTTACCGGAAAAGCCAATTGACCTAGAGATAATCCGCAGAAACACTGAGATTTTGGAGGACCAAAATCAATCTAAGAAGGGGGGTATGTAACGTCAATTCATATCAGAGACCAGGCCACACACCACGGACAGGATGGCACCCAGATGTCTGCATATCCTTGGCGCGCACCCTCAATAGTCTTAAGTGCCCACCAGGGGGCCTTGGCATTTTTATAGTTAAGGTCCTTCGGACCAAGCGAGTATTTCCTGTCTTAAATTTCCCTTTACGTTTATTGTCTACCACGTGTTAGCTTAGAAAGTTGGTTTTCTCCACATCTGGTATGTTCCGTTGGCAACTTTCTCGCGAGGGCGGCTAAAACCCTTCCTGGTCCACCAACCGTCCTATTATCCAATCGGAGATGGTGTCTACTGCCCTCACTTCCTTAACCAAAATTGTCATCAACAAATCCGATAGTCCCGTGTCCTTAGACACACCCACCCCTAGCTTTCCTCAGACACAGTATCGTCAGAAAAACTTCACTTATTCTGTATCCTTAGAATAGTCAACATATCTATGTCGGTCTCTACTCTTATAAGTCGCGTACTTAATGTATTGTTGTAACTAAGTCTTACATAACGTGGTTGGAGTGAATTGTGATTTCTGTTAATTCAGTGCGTGATACATTGTGATTGCTGAATTCATAATAAAGGTTGATTAAAACCAAGTAAATAGTTGTGTTACGACTCAACTATATTTTATTTCCACCGACCAACCCAAAAATTACGTGACAGTGTCATCCGGACAGCTACAGTTCAGACGGCAAAGAGCAATTTGGATCGGGGCGTCAAAAGGCTTGTCCCACTGCCAATTCAACCCGATCTCGAGAAACCCGAACAACTAGCCACCGAGACGAAATAAGATGGGAACTTCAACCACACCTCCCTAGTTTGATCGGTACCCTCTCAACGGGGGGAGAATGTTACGCCATGCGGCTTACCATAGGTCATATTCTTAACTATCGATCGCGGCACTATAATGTCGGCGACGGATCGTCGCGTCTGCCCGGCAAACAAACATTGTAGTGGCAAGCGCATGGTTCATTAAGCAGGGCGACTTCCAGAAACGTCGACTCGTGGCCCGTATTTTACCTCGCAGTAAAAGAATGTGGCGTGATCCGAACGTAGTGGGGGTCGCCTTCCAGAAAAAACGAAAAAAATCGAAAGGCGTTCAGAACTTTTCGAGAAGTCGAACCGTCAACACATGTGGTATGTCGCGCATTACTTATCAACCAAAACGCAGTTACATTTTTTTTCTTCCATTTATATCTTTCTAGTTAATAAGTTGTTGAAATAAACATTAATTTATTTGTGTTAATTCTGTGGAATTTCATTGAACTACCCTTATTATCATAATCGAAATAAGGGGATCGATCAGTTCGTGGCGTCGATTATTTAATCGTAACGGGAACTTACAACTCTCGTTGACGTGCTATCTCGCGATCGCGTCTCTCCGCGAACGGTCGAAACAAAATGATTCACTAAAAACTGTCCTGAATTCCTAAGAATTTATTTACCGCAAAACTGACAAAGTGTTTATTTAAAAAATGAGGTTGAAGGTCGTCCTTTTCTTTCATTTCATTCATTTTCATTTTCTTTCTTAAGTATGGCTAACACAATATCTAATCAATTAAAATTTTATATTTTCACGTGAAAAGTTTCTTTAGATAATTATTATCAACATGATGACTAACTCTTACGGATTAATACGTGTCTGTAGGGCAATCCGGTGGACTTGATCGGCTTTTTACTTCGAAAGTTGAGTAATCGGTGTCGCTTTCTTACGCATCTTTGAACTGTATAAATGTTTTAAAATTGTTTGATCCAGAATGTACCACACCGGACAATCAAGAAGGCAGGTGCCTTGACTACAGAAAATGTAAACCTCTGCAAGAAATATGGCAGATACAGTACCGTACAGCCACCGATTTTTATAGACGATCAGTGTGCAGATACCAGGGCAATGTTACGATCGTTTGCTGTCCGAACGATCCAAACAAAGAGAAGAGAGAAATTTTAATAAAAACTGTGTATAAGTATAAGGCTTTGCGACCACCATACTGTGGTTTTAGCAACGTCTCTCATACCAGGGTGGTCGATGGTTATGTCTTTCTTTCCGATTAATAATAAGCCATTTACTGCAAAGAATGAACTTTAAAGGCATTAAACAGCACATCAATGTACATTTCAATTAGACTAAATAATAATGCTATGATTTTATCGGTAGTAACTTTACTTATTAACTTGAATTATTTCTTTCTTTTACTTCATGTTAGGAAGAGTATCTTTTTGCTTGAAATAAAAAATTGATATAGGAGTAATAATATGGATAGAGATCAAAAACTGTTAGGGCAGAAATTACACGTTTGAACTTTATAGTTCAGTATAGTTCAAATAGAAATTATATAGAATTATTTAATAATTTGTATTCCACTGGAATAAAAATTTAATTTCTGTCTTTATCAAATCTCTATTTCAGAGTATTTGTACGTATGTACTTATCGTCTGCTGTATGATCGAATATCGAATAGGTAATAATCGTTGTTACTCGTTATGTGAGAAAAAATTATGTATATTCACAACTATGACTATTGCATTTTAGGCGCTTGGCCATGGATCGCTGCATTAGGTTTTCGTAATCCCCGAAACCCAGACAAACCACTATGGAAGTACGGAGGTTCCCTGATATCGGCTAGGCATGTTTTGACCACAGCACATTGTGCACATATGGATGGAATAGAAAACATACACAATCATAATATTGCCATTCTTAGATTGGTGGAGGAGGTGTCATTTTCGAGTAAGTCCTCAAATATATATATATATATATATATATATATACATATCCTCAAATATATACATATATATATATGCTATTGAGTATTACTGAAGTATCATATCCTGAAATTTCTTACTGTACACATATATTGTGTCATAAAGCGTGTACAATTCTTTCTCATACTTTTGGTCATTCGTTTCATGCATTTTCATTTATTTTTTTATTTTTCAGGGTACGTATATCCCATTTGTACGAAAGAGCCCCTACGAAAGAGCAACTTCGTCGGCTATAACCCCCTTGTTGCTGGATGGGGAGCATTAAGATATAGTAAGTGATATCAATTTTATAATAAAATTAAACAGTTCCAGTCTTAAATATCTTTCTTATTTTCTTCGTAGGACGACCACGACGTAATGCATTAATGGAAGTACAAATGCCCGTGATTAAGAACGCCGAATGCAAAATAGCTTATTCCAAATTTCCTAATGCACCTGATATCACTGATGGTATAATATGCGCCGAACATGCTCAGGGTGGAGAGGATTCTTGTACGGTAATTAAGTTACAGAGTTACTACAAACTATACGGTATCTG
>NW_022883365.1:0-21352 GCF_011952255.1 Bombus vosnesenskii | reverse complement strand
CTCCGGGCGCTAGCGCCCAAAAAGAGATACACCCACCGGAGAATATGGCATCCGGGAGAAGATCCGACCGAGCAGGCGGCTCCGAATGGCATAGGAACCGCTGAGGAGGACACGTGGAACCGGTGGCGATCCCAGCTGATCAAAGAGGGAGGTGAACATCGGGGCGCGGAGGCGGTCCTCCCAAACTAGCAGGCATGGAGAAGCCGCCACGGCCTCCCGCTCACATTCAGAATGACCCAGATGCTCACCGGACACGGCGTATTCGGCGAGTTCCTGAAGAGAATTGGACGGGAGACGACAGACATCTGCCACCACTGCGGAGAGGACAGGGACACGGCGCAGCACACCCTGGAGCTCTGCCCGGCGTGGGAGCTGCCCCGACACTCCCTGCGGCACGCCACAGGAGGAACACTGACCCCTCTAGCGATTATGGGGCGATGCTGAGAGGGCCACAGGAATACGAGGCCGTCCGCCACTTCTGCGAGCGAGTTATGCTCGCGAAGGAGCGAGCGGAAAGGGAGAGGAAGAAAAACTCTCACCCCTGCAGGATAAGACGATAGAGAAGGATGGCAGTCAGGCGACCTAGAGCCGCCCCAACGCCGCCCCAACGCCGCCCCAACGGACCACGCCTGAAGGAGCGCAGCGCTAGGGGCAAGGAACCCCCTAACGCCAGCTTAATAGACGGAAGATATTAGGACTGGCTCGAACAAGAAGACGCGAGAAGAGAGCGCAACAGAAGTTAATTCATTGAGGTTCCTGGAGCACCCCCGTTGCACGCGTAGGATGGGCATCGTGAAGTTTTAGTCGGTAGGAGTCCGACACTACTCTGCTGCTACGCGTCCACTGCAGCAGCGGAGTGTCCATGAGGATTTCTCCACGTACAAAGAAAAAAGGTACCTTCCATTGAATATTTAAAACAGATCCTGCAAATCTGCAATTACGCTGTATTTGACAGGGCCCAGATTTGATATATAGCATACAGGGGCACGCCCGCTGTATTTGGCAGCAGATGTGGAGTATCACGCTCATGGTATTGTCGACATGTCGTCAGTAGCAGCCGAGATAAGTCCAATTGAATACTTAAGCCTTAAATATGCAAAACTGCAATTACAAAGGATTTTGACAGGAAACAGAGTTGACATGGCGACAACCGGATGATGTGCGCTGCACTTGGCAGCAATTGAGGAGTATATCGTGCAATGAATTTTCGATATTCACCAATAGCGGCGGAGATACGGTTCAATTGAATATTTAAGCCTATATGTGCGAAACCGCAATTACAAAGAAATTGGCAGGGACTTGAGTTGACATTGCGGAAACCGGATGATGGGCTCTGCATTCGGCAGCAAATGTGGAGTAGAACGCGCATCGAATGGTCGACACATCTGCAATAGAAACTTTTTTTTTATATTTACGTGGAGGAAATCCGCACGGACGCCAGGCTGCTTCTGGGGAGGGCGGCGTGGTAGTGTCGGACTCCAACCGACTAAAGCCTCCACGATAACCGTCCCGGCTGCGATCGAGAGAGGCCCGGGAACCGATAATAGCGTCGCAACGGGACCTCCCCCGCGCGCCAAATACCTCCGCTGATGGGGCGGTGTGTGACCATTGTCACTCCGCGCCTGGTTCCCCTACCGGACTGCTTGGCGGCCTCGAGGCGCTGAGCCGCCAGCGCTCAAGACCGAACCCCACTTGCGGGCTTCTATTACATTAATTTTGTGTGTGACCGTATTGTTGGCACCGCATGCATTGTGGTATATCTTTTCTGTAGCGTGGTGGTTCCACTGTTACTATTGTGTTTAGAATTTTTTTGATTTCATAAATTTCCTTGTTATTGGTTCTGGGTTCAAGTTCAAGTTGCTTCGTATCGTATCTTGTCATATTGTTTATTGCTCTTGTTTGATGGCCAATTTTTGCTAATTCATCACTTAATTTTTTTGTGTTAGTTTTTGGGTGTAGTCCTCTTATAACTATCTTGTAGCTCCTTTCCGTTTTGAGCTGGTACGTGTGGTATATAGCATTTTTTTCCTTTAATACTTTTATCACTTTCCTATAAATTTCTGGGGTGTTTCTTTGAATTTTTACTTGTTCTAATTTTGTTTGTTTTATTGTGTAATTATCCTTCTCGACTATATTGTTTAGTCGATCAATAAGCGGGTCTATTCTTTGGGCCTCAACAAATATTGGTAGTGGTTTTGTAATGTGAGTTGATTGAGTTGTGGTTTTGCTTGTTGGGTCATCGTCTATTTCTTCCGTTATTGAGATGAAGGAGTTTTTTAATGGTAATTCTTGCAGCCATCGCTGCTTTTCTGTATCTAGATTTCCTGCGGCACTTGTGCCTGGAATTATTTTACGTTTTTTGCTAGACTTTGCTAGTTTCCAGTTTTCATCCTGGTAACATCTTTCGTTATCGTGACTGCGCCCCTTCTGCCTCCACTGCTCTTCCGTAGCCATAACGTTTTGATTGTTGTTATTTTGCTGCTGTTGCTTTAAGTCTGGTAAATCTACCGACGCGTTTATATAATACTTATCTCCTTGGGTTGCAATCTTGATTGTTGGTATCTGCTGCTGCATTGTTTCACTTCCCCTCACTATCACTATTCTTAACACTTCTCTGAATCACTTCACTGGAGCGCACGATTGCTTACACATGTCTGTTCACCTCGGTTGCCCGAGCAGGCCTGCCTGGCAGTAAATGTGTAGTAGAACGCGCATTCAATTGTCGACATATCTCTAATTGAAACACAGATACGTTCAATTGAATTTTTCAGGCAAAATCGACAAAACTGCAAATAAGCTGGCTTGGACAGAGCACAGAGTTGACATAGCGCAAACCGCCTGATGTTCACTGTATTTGGCGGCAAATGTGAAATACAACGCGCATCGAATTGTCTTCATATCACAAAAAGCACTGGAGATATGTTCAAATGAATATTGAATCCTGAATATGCAGGACTGTAATATAATTGTACTTGACATCTCACAGATCTGACATAATGTGTTACGCCTATTCGTTTAAATCAAATTTAAATTTTTGATTTTGTTTAATTTATTTTCTGTTTAATTTGAATTTAATCGGAAAAGAAAAATTGAAATGATATGATTGTATATGAAATATTGATTTAAAATTTCCGATTAATACGATAGTTGCTGCCACCAGAAATAGTCCTTATACTATTTCAATTAGAGAAAATTTTTGTTTTCAAATAGTTAATTGATAATTAATTACTTATGGGTAGTGTTAACTGGGGTTTAGGCTACTGATAGATAAATTCCACGTTTTCGGCTAACCCGCTATGTGCAGGAGTACTGGCACAGGAGAGGATTAAAGTTGGATAAAGTAAATATTCGATTTCGTTGCACAGAATTTATTTAGGTTTGAATATCAAATTATTTAAATTGTTCTATATGTCGGGTTTACATTAGAATTAGGGTTAGGGGCGTGAAACGAATCTTCGTTTGGGTTACACATTGTCGTTATGCAATAGAGAAGACATTGACTAGTGCAAATACGATTATTATAGAACCGGACAAGTAACCGTGGTAGTTAGGTACTCGAGAAACTAATGACAATGATATTCAATATTCATATAATGATTCAATAACGAATCCGCGGTCGACGGGATGATAGATGAACGTACTCACAAAATCTAAGTCGGACGCGTAATATTCACTGGTCGTAAAGGGTTACTCCTTTCATCAATGAGATCACGAGCGAGAATGTCTTTCCCGTTCCGATGATGCCACAGAGGAAAACTATAATGGGGTGTGTCTAAGGACACGAGATCATCGGATTCGTCGAGAAAAGCCTCCGTTCAGAAAATAAGGGAAATTGGCGTTGCTGCTAATTGGTCAATCTCTATATCGGTGGTTAGAAAAAGATGCTAGCCGCCCTCGAGGGAAAGTTGCTAGTGGGAGACGCCGCTCGTTGAAAAATAGGTCTCCCCTATTTTCCCGTAGTTGGGACAAAGACTGTTTGTCTGTTTGAAAGACTTTAGTTAACTAAACCTTAAGATTTATAACGGGCCATCGGGCTAGCCGAACATGTACTGCGGAGACGCATCGAAATCTGGCAATCATCTTACTCGAAGAATATGGTCTGCGTGTGGCGAGCCACGGGACAGAAACCGTTGGAATGTTTACTGTCGCGTGTCGCCACGAATATTTCTTTTAAGGAGAGCTATAGAATTACTCCATACCTTTGTTAGACAAAGCGTTCATCCCGTGACCGCGGCTACGTTCGGCGACTGACTGTCGCCTGGAGCCCAAGCTCATTATCACAACTCTCGAACAATTACAATCGGATTGAATAACTACAATTGTTCAATTACAGCTATAGTAGACTCTAGATTACAATGTTGCGGGATTATCCAAAATTCCAAAGGCTCCGGTGTTCTCTCATCTCCGACACAGCCATCCTGACTATCACACGTCCTCGTGTGTAACTAAAATATCGTGTTTTCTTACATTAGATTTGATGCAACAGACACTACTTACGATTTAACTAAATGTCCAAGTAAGTCAAGGGTCCAGTGCAATAACGAAGTTTCGTTCGGAGGTTTGACAACAGAAAAATAAAAGAGAATAAGAGTTTGTAATGTTATAATTTGTATTCAAGGTGTTAGGTGCGTTCTGTGAGTCGCCAGTCAGACCGTAATGACACAACAGATCATTTTCGATTTCGTACACTGGTGAACCTCAGTTTGTTGGATCATATTGCCACGTTGGGTGCATTACACCCAGAAAGCACAGAAACCCACTCAACGGATTACAACCAAAAGCACATAAACCCACTCAATGGGTTACAACAAAAAGCACATAAACCCACTCAACGGGTTACAACAAAAAGCACATAAAACCACTCGGTGTATTACTATGACCACAACGCAGTGTTAATGATCCTCTGAGGTCAGTGTACTTGCATCGTTATTATCACCGCCGTTGTCATCACCGCAGACGTCTAACTCAGCAGGGACGCAACCTTCTAACATTTTTCTCAGTCTGTCGTGTCTGTCCTTATATGATCGTTTGCCGTCTAAGGTTTTTAGGGTATATCTATCTCCTTCCAAAATCTCTGCTATCACGAATGGACCCCTGAATTTCAGGTCTAACTTTGTCTGGTTTCTTTCCTCGTTTTTGCATAATACAAAATCACCAAGGTTAAACCTAACCACATTAGCTTCAGTTTTGTCAACTCCACCTTTATCGTATCTAGCACTAATTTCTATATCCTCTATTGCCCGCTGTCTTACATCAGGGATATCTACTTCTCTTTCTTGGATATTATCGGGTATCAACGAGTCGTAAGGTTTTTGCTGTTCCACCAATTAATAGTTCCAATGGGCTCGATTTAGTCACGCGGTTGGTGGTGCAATTCGGAGCCAGCTGTATTTTGCCAATCGCGTCTAGCCACGATCGCCCGGTCGTTTCTATGATCGTGAATATAATTTTCAACGTACCCGTAATACGCTCTACCTGACCGTTGGCCCTACTCGCACCGGTTCAGATTAAGTGGAGTTTTAGTGTTTACCTTGCCAGAAATCTTGGAATTCTTTACCCGTTAGGACACCTCTCTTGATCCGCTATTATCCGCCAAGGACTGCCGAATAAAAATATAGTACTTAAGTGCTTTAACGGTACTAAGGAAATCTACTTTACGAGTATGATGCAGATATGCGAATTTAGTGAAGACGTCGACCAAAACAATGATATACTCTCTCGAACCACTTTTACCGCTTAGTTTGCCCGTTATGTCCACGTGAACTGTATGCCAAGGTATGCTGGTCTTAGGTATAGGATGTAATTCAGCTTGCATTTTACCTGAACTGGCCTTCGAAACTTGACAAGCGTGACAGTTCTCTACGAATTGGCGAACATACTCCGCCATTCCTTCGAACCAATAACACTGGCACAGTTTCTCAAGCGTTTTATCCCAACCTAAGTGCATAATTGACTGTTGCACATGGTTAATAACAGATCATCTAAAACCTCTGGGGACAATGGACAAGCAGAGAGTTCTGCCTTTTCTCTGTATTTTACGATGAAGGGTACCGGACCGTAACTCATACGTATTCGCGACGTCTTCCGCGAGCTCTTCGTTCTGTAATTTATTGACGATCCCAGAAATTTGGGAGTCGCGACGTTATTCCACTAATAGCTAGTCTTCGGAGATTTCGGTCAGATTGATTTCCTTCCCTATGACTCCGTTGATCGTAAGGTGATCCAAGTCTACGAGATTTCGCGAGACAAAATTTACGTGGGCCATTCGTTTACCCTCCCGGTACAGAATGTCAAAAGTAAAAGTTTGTAAGTAAGCCCACCACCTGTAAACCTTGTCATTTAAATTTACCTTACTACTGGATGCCTTCAAAGGATTACAATCGGAGACGACAAGAAATTCTCGTCCGTGGAGATAATGACGGAAATGCTTGACGGCGTTCACAGCTGCTAACGTTTCTAGTTCGTAAGAATGATACCTAGATTCCGCAGGGCTACTTCTTATACTGTAATATTCTATTACTCTATTTTTACCTTCAATCTTGTGCATTAAAATAATCTCATATCCATCCGAACTAGCGTCGATACGAAGTTCTATCGGGTAGTTCGGGTCAAATACCATTAACACCGGCGCGTCGGTCAGGGCGGAAATTACCTTTTGCCTTGTTTTTCCATGCCTATCTGTCCAAGTCATGTTTTTATTATCGGAAGTAAGCGCATACAAGGGTTTCATTACCCGTGAAAATTTAGGGACGAATTTTCGGAAATAAAGGGCTAAACCTATGAACTGCCTGAGCTGTGTGACGGTCGTTGACGCAGGTAAAGAACTCAAGGCGTGCATTTTACCCGGATTGGGACGAACTTCTCCGTCGCAAATTACATATTCCAAATAGAGTACCGATGCCTTCAGAAAAGAACATTTTGAAAAGTTAAAGGAGAATCCGGCTTTTACAAGGGTATCTAGTACGGTGTGCAATACTTTTAGAGCTTGATCTATCAAGTCGGCAATAATTAGGATATCATCCAAATAGACGGAAACGTACGAATGGCACATTGGCTGTTATACGTGTTTTCAAAGGAATCTCAAGAACGATCTCTCGTTTCGTTTGTTCGCAACATCGAAATCAGCAGCCGCTGCTGAATACAATGAAGGAAAGTGTAGTACAGATCACTCCGACCAAATGATTCCTTATGTCACCACAATTAAAAGAGTCAAATGCTACAGAAGACTTGGCATGCGACTACTCCTGAGGATTTCCGTAGTAAACGCTTTGATGGTTTACAAAATTGTAGCAAGGAAGAACATAAATATTAGAATATTTAGACAAGTATGAGTTGCAAAATTATTAGGGTTGTCCGAAAATATAAGAATCCCCATTTTCGACGGAGTCAGCATAGTATCGCCGTCCCGAAAATGACTTCCGGAAGAAACATTAAACGCGCACGCACTTATGTTATGCAAATAAAGGACATCGAATGGATCGAACAATATTTCTTATTCCTTGCATTACTACTATATCAATCGTTCTTTTGCCAGAAATTCTCAATACTACGGATTCTTTAATTAGCGAACACTCGGCTCCGAAATCGGGGTAAAATGGAAACGACTCACCCGGATGGCTTGATTTACCAGTTGGCGCCTGCACTACGTAGAAGTCGATTCGACACTCGGTATTGAAATTATATTTAGGGCACTGCTTTGTAAAAGATTTTCCTCCATAATCAGATTGGTAGCTGCGCACCATGCAGCAGAGTCGAAAAATTGTTAGGTTCCACACTCGATTTTTGCACTAGCGACGGAATTAATTCGCGCACGATGGTCGTAACGTCTTGCACTGTTATAACCGGCACTGATCCCATTTCTGATGTCGGGTTTACATTAGAATTAGTGTTAGGGGCGTGAAGCGAATCTTCGTTTGGATTACACGTCGTCGTTATGCAATAGAGAAGACATTGGCTAGTGCAAATACGATTGCCATAGCACCGGACAAGTAACCCTGGTAATTAGATACTCGAGAGACTAATGACAATGATCCTAGGTTCAATAACGAATCCGCGGACAACGGGACGGTAGTCGTACGCACTCGCAAAAATCTAAGTCGGATTCTGTGTTAATATTCGCTGACCGTAAGGAGTTAATCCTTTTTTTTTGTCGATGAGACCGCAAGAGAGAATGACTTTCCGTCCCGGTGATACCCCAGAGGAAAACTATGACGGGGTGTGTCTAAGGACACGAGATCATCGGATTCGTCGGGGACATCCTACGTTCGGAAAGTAAGGGAAATTGACGTTGCTGCTAATTGGCCAATCTCCATATCGGTAGTTAGAAAAGGATGCTAGCTGCCCTTGAGGGAGGGTTGCTAGTGGGAGACGTCGTTCGTGGAAAAATAGGTCTCTCCTGTCTTCCCGTAACTGGGACAAAGGCTGAGTATCTGTTGAAGGATTTTAGGTAACTAGATATTAGTGTTTATGACGGTCCTCGGGCTAGCCGATCACGTACTGTGGAGACGCGTCGTCTCCATATATATATATATATATATTATATTATATATATATATATATATATATTCGATAACGAATCCGCGGCCAACGGGATGACAGATGGGCGTTCTCGCCGAACCTAAGTCTGACTCGTAAAAATAATTGCTGAGCGTAAAGACGTTACTCTTTAGTCGACAGAATCCCGAAAAAGAATGCCTGTCCCGTCCCGATGATGCCACAGCGGAAAACTATAATGGGGCGTGTCTAAGGACACGAGATCATCGGATTCGTCGAGAAAAGCCTTCGTTTAGGAAGTAAGGGAAATTGGCGTTGCTGCTAATTGGTCAATCTCCATATCGGTGGTTCGAAAAAGATGCTAGCCGCCCTCGAGGGAAAGTTGCTAGTGGGAGACGCCACTCGTTGAAAATGGATCTCCCTTATTTTCCCGTAGTTGGGACAAAGACTGTTTGTCTATTTGAAGGACTTTCGCTACCTAAATCTTAAGATTTATAACGGGCACTCGGGCTAGCTGAACGTGTACTGCGGAGACGCATCGACATCTGGCAATCATCTTACTCGAAGAATAGGGTCATTTCCTTCCCGTTGGAGATATTTCGACGTTTAAGCACTCGTTGAACTCAATTTCACAGTGCTAATGCAATGCACAACCGTTTAAGCGTCGAAACAATCAAAATATCTCGCAAATCGCGATTTTGACGAAAAATAGCCGTCATTTCCTGCCCGTTGGAGATATTTCGACGTTTAAGCACTCGTTGAACTCCATTTCACAGTGCTAATGCAATGCACAACCATTTAAGCGTCGAAACAATCAAAATATCTCGTAAATCGCGATTTTGACGAAAAATAGCCGTCATTTCCTTCCCGTTGGAGATATTTCAACGTTTAAGCACTCGTTGAACTCCTTTTCACAGTGCTAATGCAATGCACAACCGTTTAAGCGCCGAAACAATCAAAATATCTCGCAAATCGCGATTTTGACGAAAAATAGCCGTCATTTCCTTCCCGTTGGAGATATTTCGACGTTTAAGCGCTCATTGAACTCCATTTCACAGTGCTAATGCAATGCACAACCATTTAAGCGTCGAAACCATCAAAATATCTCGCAAATCGCGAAGATTTCGTAAATTTTGACGAAAAATAGCCGTCATTTCCTTCCCGTTGGAGATATTTCGACGTTTAAGCACTCGTTGAAATCCATTTCACAGTGCTAATGCAATGCACAACCATTTAAGCGTCGAAACAATCAAAATATCTCGCAAATCGCAAAGATTTCGTAAATTTTGACGAAAAATAGCCGTCATTTCCTTCCCGTTGGAGATATTTCGACGTTTAAGCACTTGTTGAACTGCATTTCACAGTGCTAATGCAATGCACAACCATTTAAGCGTCGAAACAATCAAAATATCTCGCACATCGCGAAAAATTCAAAAATTTTGACGAAAAATAGCCGTCATTTCCTTCCCGTTGGAGACATTTCGACGTTTAAGCACTCGTTGAACTCCATTTCACAGTGCTAATGGAATGCATAACCGTTTAAGCGTCGAAACAATCAAAATATCTTTCAAATCGCGATTTTGACGAAAAATAGGCGTCATTTCCTGCCCGTTGGAGATATTTCGTCGTTTAAGCACTCTTTGCACTCCATTTCACAGTGCTAATTCAATGCACAACCATTTAAGCGTCGAAACAATCAAAATATCTCGCAAATCGCGAAAATTTCAAAAATTTTGACGACAAATAGCCGTCACTTCCTTCCCGTTGGAGAGATTTCGACGTTTAAGCACTCGTTGAACTCCATTTCACAGTGCTAGTTCAATGCACAACCATTTAAGCGTCGAAACAATCAAAATATCTCGCAAATCGCGAAAATTTCGTAAATTTTGACGAAAAATAGCCGTGTTTCCTTCCCCGTTGGAATGTTACCGACGTTTAAGCACTCGTTTGGGCACTCCATTTCACGGTGCTAATGCAATGCACAACCGTTTAAGCGTCGAAACAATCCAAGGTAGCTCGCAAAATCGCGATTTTAGACGAAAAATAGCCGTCATTTCCTTCCCGTCGGAGATATTTCGACGTTTAAGCACTCGTTGAACTCCATTTCACGGTGCTAATTCAATGCACAACCATTTGAGCGTCGAAACAATCAAAATATCTCGCAAATCGCGAAAATTTCAAAAATTTTGACGAAAAATAGCCGTCATTTCCTTCCCGTTGGAGATATTTCGACGTTTAAGCACTCGTTGAACTCCATTTCACAGTGCTAATGCAATGCACAACCATTTAAGCGTCGAAACAATCAAAATATCTCGCAAATCGCAAAGATTTCGTAAATTTTGACGAAAAATAGCCGTCATTTCCTTCCCGTTGGAGATATTTCGACGTTTAAGCACTTGTTGAACTGCATTTCACAGTGCTAATGCAATGCACAACCATTTAAGCGTCGAAACAATCAAAATATCTCGCACATCGCGAAAAATTCAAAAATTTTGACGAAAAATAGCCGTCATTTCCTTCCCGTTGGAGACATTTCGACGTTTAAGCACTCGTTGAACTCCATTTCACAGTGCTAATGGAATGCATAACCGTTTAAGCGTCGAAACAATCAAAATATCTTTCAAATCGCGATTTTGACGAAAAATAGGCGTCATTTCCTGCCCGTTGGAGATATTTCGTCGTTTAAGCACTCGTTGAACTCCATTTCACAGTGCTAATTCAATGCACAACCATTTAAGCGTCGAAACAATCAAAATATCTCGCAAATCGCGAAAATTTCAAAAATTTTGACGACAAATAGCCGTCATTTCCTTCCCGTTGGAGATATTTCGACGTTTAAGCACTCGTTGAACTCCATTTCACAGTGCTAATTCAATGCACAACCATTTGAGCGCCGAAACAATCAAAATATCTCGCAAATCGCGAAAATTTCAAAAATTTTGACGAAAAATAGCTGTCATTTCTTTCCCGTTGGAGATATTTCGACGTTTAAGCACTCGTTGAACTCCATTTCACAGTGCTAATTCAATGCACAACCATTTGAGCGTCGAAACAATCAAAATATCTCGCAAATCGCGAAAATTCCAAAAATTTTGACGAAAAATAGCCGTCATTTCCTTCCCGTTGGAGATATTTCGACGTTTAAGCACTCTTTGAACTCCATTTCACAGTGCTAATTCAATGCACAACCATTTGAGCGTCGAAACAATCAAAATATCTCGCAAATCGCGAAAATTTCAAAAATTTTGACGAAAAATAGCCGTCACTTCCTTCCCGTTGGAGATATTTCGACGCTTAAGCACTCGTTGAACTCCATTTCACAGTGCTAATTCAATGCACAACCATTTGAGCGTCGAAACAATCAAAATATCTCGCAAATCGCGAAAATTTCAAAAATTTTGACGAAAAATAGCCGTCATTTCCTTCCCGTTGGAGATATTTCGACGTTTATGCACTCGTTGAACTCCATTTCACAGTGCTAATTCAATGCACAACCATTTAAGCGACGAAACAATCAAAATATCTCGCAAATCGCGAAAATTTCAAAAATTTTGACGAAAAATAGCCGTCGTTTCCTTCCCGTTGGAGATATTCCGACGTTTAAGCACTCGTTAAACTCCATTTCACAGTGCTAATTCAACGCAAAACCATTTAAGCGTCGAAACAATCAAAATATCTCGCAAATCGCGAAAATTTCAAAAATTTTGACGAAAAATAGCCGTCATTTCCTTCCCGTTGGAGATATTTCGACGTTTAAGCACTCGTTGAACTCCCATTTCACAGTGCTAATTCAATACACAACCATTTGAGCGTCGAAACAATCAAAATATCTCGCAAATCGCGAAAATTTCAAAAATTTTGACGAAAAATAGCCGTCATTTCCTTCCCGTTGGAGATATTTCGACGTTTGAGCACTAGTTGAACTCCATTTCACAGTGCTAATTCAATGCACAACCATTTAAGCGTCGAAACAATCAAAATATCTCGCAAATCGCGATTTTGACGAAAAAAGCCGTCATTTCCTTCCCGTTGGAGATATTTCGACGTTTAAGCGCTCGTTGAACTCCATTTCACAGTGCTAATTCCAATGCACAACCATTTGAGCGTCAGAACGATCGAAATATCTTACAAATCGCGAAAATTTCAAAATTTTGACGAAAATAGCCGTCATTTCCTTCCCGTTGGAGATATTTCGACGTTTAAGCACTCGTTGAACTCCATTTCACAGTGCTAATTCAATGCACAACCATTTAAGCGTCGAAACAATCAAAATATCTCGCAAATCGCGAACATTTCAAAAATTTTGACGAAAAATAGCCGTCATTTCCTTCCCGTTGGAGATATTTCGACGTTTAAGCACTCGTTGAACTCCATTTCACGGTGCTAATTCAATGCACAACCAGTCGAGCGTCAGAGCAATCGAAAATATCTCGCAAATCGCGAAAATTTCTAAAATTTTGACGAGAAAAATAGCCGTCATTTCCTTCCCGTTGGAGATATTTCGACGTTTAAGCACTCGTTGAACTCCATTTCACAGTGCTAATTCAATGCACAACCATTTGGGCGTCGAAACAATCAAAATATCTCGCAAATCGCGAGAATTTCAAAAATTTTGACGAAAAATAGCCGTCATTTCCTTCCCGTTGGAGATATTTCGACGTTTAAGCACTCGTTGAACTCCGTTTCACAGTGCTAATTCAATGCACAACCATTTGAGCGTCGAAACAATCAAAATATCTCGCAAATCGCGAAAATTTCAAAAGTACTGACCGAAAAATAGCCGTGTTCCTTCCCGTTGGAGATATTTCGACGTTTAAGCACTCGTTGAACTCCATTTCACAGTGCTAATACAATGCACAACCATTTAAGCGTCGAAACAATCAAAATATCTCGCAAATCGCGATTTTGACGAAAATAGCCGTCATTTCCTTCCCGTTGGAGATATTTCGACGTTTAAGCACTCGTTGAACTCCATTTCACAGTGCTAATTCAATGCACAACCATTTGAGCGTCGAAACAATCTAAATATCTCGCAAATCGCGATTTTGACGAAAAATAGCGTCATTTCCTTCCCGTTGGAGATATTTCGACACGTTTAAGCACTCGTTGAACTCCGATTTCACGAGATGCTAATTCAATGCATAACAGACGTCGAAATTAATCAAAATATCTCTCGCAAAATCGCGATTTCGACGAAAATAGCCGTCATTTCCCCTTGCCGTTTACGGAATATTTCGACGTTTAAGCAGCTCGTTGACTACACGGGTGTAATGCAATGCACAACCGGTACAAGCGTCAGGAAACAATCGAAATATCTACCGCCGTCCGCGAAAATTTCAAAAATTTTGACCGAAAATAGCCGTCATTTCCTTCCCGTTGGAAATATTTCGACGTTTAAGCACTCGTTGAGACTCCATTTCACAGTGCTAATGCAATGCACAATCATTTTAAGCGTCAGAAACAATCAAATATCTCGCAAATCGCGAAAATTTCAAAATTTTGTCGAAAAATGGCCGTCATTTCAGCGCCCGTTGGGAGATATTTCGACGTTTAAGCACTCGTTGAACTCCATTTCGCAGTGCTAATTCAATGCACAACCATTTGAGCGTCGAAACAATCAAAATATCTCGCAAATCTCGATTTTGACGAAAAATAGCCGTCATTTCCTTCCCGTTGGAGATATTTCGACGTTTAAGCACTCGTTGAACTCCATTTCACAGTGCTAATTCAATGCACAACCATTTAAGCGTCGAAACAATCGAAATATCTCGCAAATCGCGAAGATTTCAAAAATTTTGACGAAAAATAGCCGTCATTTCCTTCCCGTTGGAGATATTTCGACGTTTAAGCACTCGTTGAACTCCATTTCACAGTGCTAATTCAATGCGCAACCATTTGAGCGTCAAAACAATCAAAATATCTCGCAAATCGCGAAAATTTCAAAAATTTTGACGAAAAATAGTCGTCATTTCCTTCCCGTTGGAGATATTTCGACGTTTAAGCACTCCTTGAACTCCATTTCACAGTGCTAATTCAATGCACAACCATTTGAGCGTCGAAACAATCAAAATATCTCGCAAATCGCGATTTTGAAGAAAAATAGCCGTCATTTTTTTCCCGTTGGAGATATTTCGACGTTTAAGCACTCGTTGAACTCCATTTCACAGTGCTAATTCAATGCACAACCATTTGAGCGTCGAAACAATCAAAATATCTTTTAAAATCGCAGAAAATTTCGAAAATTTTGACCGAAAAATAGCCGTCATTTTCCTTCCGTTGAGAATATTTCGACGTTTAAGCACTCGTTGAACTCCATTTCACAGTGCTAATTCCAATGCGCAACTTCATTTACAGACGTCGGGAAACAATCAAATATCTTACGCAAATCCTCGAAAATTTCAAAAATTTTGACGAAAAATAATAGTAATTTTTTTTCCCGTTGGAGATATTTCGACGTTTAAGCACTCGTTGAACTCCATTTCACAGTGCTAATTCAATGCACATCCATTTGAGCGTCGAAACAATCAAAATATCTCGCAAATCGCGATTTTAACGAAAAATAGCCGTCATTTCCTTCCCGTTAGAGATATTTCGACGTTTAAGCACTCGTTGAACTCCATTTCACAGTGCTAATTCAATGCACAACCATTTGAGCGCAGAAACAATCAAAATATCTCGCAAATCGCGAAAATTTCAAAAATTTTGACGAAAAATAGCCGTCATTTCCTTCCCGTTGGAGATATTTCGACGTTTAAGCACTCGTTGAACTCCATTTCGCAGTGCTAATTCAATGCACAACCATTCGCGCGTCGAAACAATCAAAATATCTCGCAAATCGCGATTTTGAAGAAAAATAGCCGTCATTTCCTTCCCGTTGGAGATATTTCGACGTTTAAGCACTCGTTGAACTCCATTTCACAGTGCGAATTCAATGCACAACCATTTGAACGTCGAAACAATCAAAATATCTCGCAAATCGCGAAAATTTCAAAAATTTTGACGAAAAATAGCCGTCATTTCCTTCCCGTTGGAGATATTTCGACGTTTAAGCACTCGTTGAACTCAATTTCACAGTGCTAATTCTATGCACAACCATTTGAGCGTCGAAACGATCAAAGTATCTCGCAAATCGCGATTTTGACGATAAATAGCCGTCATTTCCTTCCCGTTGGATATATTTCGACGTTTAAGCACTCGTTGAACTCCATTTCACAGTGCTAATTCAATGCACAACCATTTGAGCGTCGAAACAATCAAAATATCTCGCAAATCGCGAAAATTTAAAAATTTTGACGAAAAATAGCCGTCATTTCCTTCCCGTTGGAGATATTTCGACGTTTAAGCACTCGTTGAACTCCATTTCACAGTGCTAATTCAATGCACAACCATTTGAGCGTCGAAACAATCAAAATATCGCGCAAATCGCGATTTTGACGAAAAATAGCCGTCATTTCCTTCCCGTTGGAGATATTTCGACGTTTAAGCGCTCGGTGAACTCCATTTCACAGTGCTAATGCAATGCAGAACCATTTAAGCGTCGAAACAATCAAAATATCTCGCAAATCGCGAGAATTTCAAAAATTTTGACGAAAAATAGCCGTCATTTCCTTCCCGTTGGAGATATTTTCGACGTTTAAGCACTCGTTGAACTCCATTTCAGGTGCTAATGCAATCACATAATCATTTGATGTCAAAAAAAATCAAAATATCTCGCCTTAATCGCGAAGATTTCGTAAATTTTGACGAAAAATAGCCGTCATTTCCTTCCCGTTGGAGATATTTCGACGTTTAAGCACTCGTTGAACTCCATTTCACAGTGCTAATGCAATGCACAACCGTTTAAGCGACGAAACAATCAAAATATCTCGCAAATCGCAAAGATTTCGTAAATTTTGACGAAAAATAGCCGTCATTTCCTTCCCGTTGGAGATATTTCGACTTTTAAGCACTCTTTGAACTCCATTTCACAGTGCTAATGCAATGCACAACCATCTAGGTGTCGAAACAATCAAAATATCTCGCAAATCGCGAAGATTTCGTAAATTTTGGGCGAAAAATAGCCGTCATTTCCTTCCCGTTGGAGATATTTCGACGTTTAAGCACTCTTTGAACTCCATTTCACAGTGCTAATGCAATGCACAACCATTTAAGCGTCGAAACAATCAAAATATCTCGCAAATCGCGAAGATTTCGTAAATTTTGACGAAAAATAGCCGTCATTACCTTGCCGTTGGAGATATTTCGACGTTTAAGCTGTCACAGACGAAATTCGAGCAACTGTATATAACAAACCGAAATTCCGAACGCCTTATCGCGTGTGACCGTCCGGTCAGCACCCGTTCTCAGCCGCCTGTGTGGCATTCGATCACTCCAGCCGTTCTCCGAATTTTACACTAAGTATAAACAAAACCTTCTCCCACTCCAACGAATGGAAGAATATAAATGCTCCCTTCAAAATCATCCAGTCAGTCTAATAAAAAAATTCTTAACTAATCCAAGTATCGAAAGTGTATCATCGCGAACCGAAAAAATTGTATAAATTGAGTAAAAAAATAAAAAGAACTTAATCTCCTTTTCGGAAATTAACAAGTTCCTTATTTTTACCTTAATTTTACACGACATTTTTGGCGATCCATGCCAGGATCTATTCACTTCAGTGCAAACGAAATTACGATTTCGGCGTACGCGCATCATTGAAGATCGAAGGATCAACGGACCCAGTGCGAATCTTTGCTACTACGAAGCCCTGCAGCACATTCAACGTTCCACTACGGTGAAACTAGACGAGAGGACTACGGTCAGCGCAGACCAAGCCTACGAATAATATTCGGAATCTAGAACCAGCCAGAGAGGAAACATCGCCGAGACTCCTTAACGGTCATAGCTACTACGGTAAGCTGAAAAATCTGGATTCATTTTCACGATACCGTGTGAGAAAACCCAGTTTCTCAAGCGCTTCGAGTCCAAATAGCAACAGTAGTTCAGACTCAATAAGCTCAATTAGAATCATGCCCACATCAAGAAAAGACAAAGTCGAAACTATTGAAACCGTTTCTACAAACGGAGGTACGGACAATTCGATTCGTGCCATACTCGACGTGATACAAAAACAAATTGAAATTCTTGCGCAACGTGTAGAAGAGACACAACGGACGGCCGACAGTGAAAATAAGAAGCGTGCAGCGGAAATAGAACTATTAGGCAAAAATATCTCTAAAATAAAAATAGGACGCGACGCTACTACAGAACTAGGCTCCCTTATTACTATGGACGAATCTGTTGCCGCGAGAGATAGAACTTCCCCACCATGCGTTCCAATTCGAACAGAAGAAGGCAACCATCCCTCTTACGAAGGCCGTCCACCGCAATTCGCCTCTCCGAGCTTACGGGCCAAAGAGGCGATAGTATGTATTCCGCAATTAAACGGCGAAGACAATATCGGAGTAGAAGAATTCATACGCGAAGTACGCGAATTACGAGCCATGTGTAGCGAACCCACGCTACTATTAAAAATGATCAAAATCGGGAAAATCACGGGTAAAGCCGCAATGGCCATCTGCAATATACCGATATACGAATACGGACACCTGTACGATGCCCTAAGACGAAACGTAGCCACCCAAGACTCTGTTAGAGAACATCAAGACCAGCTACGCGAAACGAGACAGCGTCACGACGAAAGTGTGCAAAGTTATATCATCAGGTTCCGCAGAGCACTCAATAAGTTACAATACAGTACAACGAACGAATACCGTGACGAAATTACTAGACGAGCTATGAACGACAGGATTTTAAAAGACTCCGTGATCGATTTTATCCGAGGCCTGAAAGGCGAAATAGGACAATTACTACTCGCCAATCCACCATACAATATCCTTGAAGCCGAAAAGAAAGCCACCGACATCGAGCGATTCTTCAGGGAAGATCGAAATCGACGACCAAAACCAATAGAACGATTACGACTCCCTGAGCAGCAACGACTAACAACCAATAATCCTAATCTGATCACTAAAAAACCAACTCCAACGCCCAATCCAATGCCAAGAAGCTTCCGACAAACCGAACAAATACCACTTGCCCAAAGGACACAATTAAAATGCTTCAAATGCAACCAGATCGGACATGTCTCCAGTCAATGTAAAAATTTTCGAACACCCAGCCAATTTCCGAGACCACCAGCAGTCCACAATCTCGAGACACACAAGGAAGAAATAGAGAAACCAATAGACCAGACCTACGAATTAACGCCACAACAGGAAGACTACTCACAGTACTTTTACGATCCGACGGACAGCGACATAAATTCCTCATTGACAGCGGAGCAGGAATTAATATACTCAAGCGAAGATGCGTATTACAACCAAGAATAACAAAAGAACGGAAATTCTCGATGGGACACTCTAAATTTAAAACCAACGAACACGCTTTGATAAAACTATTTGGCAAAACTCTAGAATTTTTTGTGGTAGAAGACAACTTTCCAATTATAGAAGACGGCATACTCGGAAAACGACGTACCTCCAAAACAAGCAGTGTCAAAAACAGTCTACCTGGAAGGAAAACCGACAACGATATGCTTTATCAATGGTGGTCGACGCTCCTCTTTGCCGGAATAGTATCCGCGCAAATAAATATTACACCATTAGAAGGAAACTCTGTATTCGTAGAAAACATAGGAAAAGGATATTTATACAGCGACACTGCCAATGTAATAGTAGGATTAGACACTAGCGACATATACGAACAGATAAGCGCAATAGAATCATATAAATTAACAATAGACTCACGTGCAATCAGCAAACAATACGTCGAAGAGTTAGGCGGAATACAAAATCGCATCAATAACCTAAAACAACTCGCAAAACACTTGAAAGCGTTAACACATACCCGGAGCACACGAGGTTTGCTTAACATCATAGGTTCCGTATCGAAAAGTCTGTTCGGGACTCTCGACGATGATGATCTTACGCTCATAAACAAAAATATGGACAAACTATTCGGTGATAATAATAAAATCAAGACCATAATAGCTAATCAAACAGCACTTATTAGAAAAATTGTAAACTCAGAAAACCTAAACCACTTAGAGAGATCATATAGTGATATATTAAAATTACAACAGCAGGCAAATATCGATAGATCTATGCTTAAGATGATCATGAAAGTCGACATCGCGATGCAAACTTTACACTTCCAATTAGATGAAATACTTAACGTCATGATATTAGGCAAACAAGGAATAATTAGTCCACAAATACTTGACCCCAATGAATTCATAGAAAATTACGCCAAGACAATAGGTAGCCAGATGTACAACACCGCGATTTCTGCCAAAACCGAACATTTTCAATTCATACTCGACATCAGTGATCTTAAAATCTTCACAATAGATGACAAAATATTTTTCAAGATCATAGTACCTTTAGTCTCTAACACAGAATGGAACATATTACAAGTATATCCTATCCCGAATAAAAGAAATGGAGTATTTTTGGCTCCAGTAGTCGAACATCAGATATATTTAACTTCAGGTCTTTCATTTATAAACGCTGATATCGAGTATATCAACAAACTTTGTAAGAATCGAGCCGGAACCACTATATGCAAACAAACACTACCTATCCATGACAGAAATTCAAGAACCGATTGTCGCAACGAAATAATAAATTTCAAACCACACATTGAACATTGTCAAATAACTGTACTTAAGATTGAAGACATTAGCTTTATACCGCTCAAAACTAGCAACTGTTACATTGCGATACCAGCAAATCCGATAGAAATAGACACAATTTGCCAAACGAAACATACCTTACAAAAACTTGACAAGCCTTCCATCATAAGAGCTAACACTTCTTGCGATATATTGTACAAAGACGAACACATGCGTATAGGCGAAACAAAAAACGAAGTCATATACGAAATCAAAACAAAACCCTAGCGCTCAAAACAAACGATAGTTTCACTCATCTATTAGATAAACTCGAGCGAGCACCGAAAATAATAGATAATTTACAAGGCTATAAAACAACGATCGATAAAATAGGCGACGAGATAGAAACTCTTAATTTCGAACACAGAATTAAAAATACACAGTATTGGGGACTAACCACGCTCCAGATATTAGGGTACATAGCATTAGGCATACTAGGTATATATGGATTAAACAAAATAGGGGTATTCAAATGCATCAGGAAATGTATACCGAACAAAATATGTATCAATTTATTTTGCTGCCGAAATGAAACTGTAATCAACAGCCACAATGCGACAGCCCCACCAGTACCACTCACCCTGGGCTCAACACCCAACATCTATATTCCAACCAACACATACCACTCAGATGAAGAGGAGAAATCAGCTGTAATTTTCAAGCCACGTCAAGTCCGATTCCACAAAAATCTTCTGAAGAAAACTTGAGGGATCAAGTTCAATCTAAGAAGGGGGGAATGTCACAGACGAAATTCGAGCAACTGTATATAACAAACCGAAATTCCGAACGCTTTATCGCGTGTGACCGTCCGGTCAGCACCCGTTCTCAGCCGCCTGAGTGGCATTCGATCACTCCAGCCGTTCTCCGAATTTTACACTAAGTATAAACAAAACCTTCTCCCACTCCAACGAATGGAAGAATATAAATGCTCCCTTCAAAATCATCCAGTCAGTCTAATAAAAAAATTCTTAACTAATCCAAGTATCGAAAGTGTATCATCGCGAACCGAAAAAATTGTATAAATTGAGTAAAAAAATAAAAAGAACTAAATCTCTTTTTCGGAAATTAACAAGTTCCTAATTTTTACCTTAATTTTACACGACAAAGCACTCGTTGAACTCCATTTCACAGTGCTAATGCAATGCA
>NW_022883364.1:0-25297 GCF_011952255.1 Bombus vosnesenskii | reverse complement strand
GAAAAGAGCAGTAAGGTATGAGGAGAAAGCCTTGGAATCGAAGAAGGAATTAGTGAAGGAATGTATAAAAGAGAGAGAAAGGAATTGGGGAAAAGGCCAAGAAGGGAAAAGAGCAAGGAAAAAAAAGATGAGGCTAGAAGAGACGAGAGAGGGAAGGACTCAAGGAGAGGCAGGAGATAGACAAGAAAGGATGACAGCGAACCAGATCATAGAAGAAAGAAGGAAAAGAGAAACAGAGGAGAGGGAGAAAAGAATAAGGGAATCTAAATACAACATACACTACAGAAACATAGCGAAAGAAGGACTACCAAAGTAGCTTGAAGGAAAGATGAAATGGGAGGACAGAAGTATGGTAGCAAGATTCAGATGTGGTAACGAAACCAGGGCAAGAGAATACTGGAAAGAGGAGGGAGAAAGAGGATGCAGATTATGCAAAAAAGGAGAGAAGGACCTGAAGCACGTAGTAGAGGAATGCGAGATTACAGGAGGAGCAAGGAACATGGGAGAAGTGCTGAAGGAGACTGGAGATGGAGTGGCAGAACTGAAAACGATAATAGTGAAGAGAAGAGCAGCAGAAGAGGGGGAGGAACGACAGGGAGGGAGCACAGCAAGGAAGCAAAAGCCAAAGAATCTAATAAGCGTTAAATATAAGTAAAGACAATGTAAGAGATGTAATCTGGAAGTCGTCCAAAGCCGAAAGGCACGGACTAAGATTAATAAAATAAAAAAATAATAAAAAAATAACAACTTTCAATTTATTTATGGTGACATATTGTGGAATTTACTGATTGCAGCGCGAACACTTAGTGAATTTCAATGGGGTCTTTCATATTCGTTACCTTATCGTTCCTCCCTAACTCAAAGTGACTTGTTTTGCAGTTGATTGATCTCGGCGCGCACATTTCGCGACTTCTGGTTGGTCTTTCACAGGCTCGTTGTTCTATTATTCCTATTTATCCAAAGTGGCATGTTACGTAATTAACTACTTATGGCACGCGTATTTCACGAGTTCCAACTAATTTTACGTACTTGTTGCTTTCCCATCTCTCTATTCCATGTAACATGAGCACGTTTCGTGAGCTGCGATCAGTTTTTCCACATGATCGTTACTTATTGTTTCAACTTCAGTTCTAGATTAATACGTTACATTATAATTGGCAGGCTTTTGCAATTTCCGTTTATTATTATTATTCGGTGCCCACGCGTTGGCGGTTCGCAAGTTTTCCTGATAGCATTGTCTTAATTTTGATTGGAAAATTAATACATACTAAAAATATCTGAGCGTGCTGTAATTGACAGGATTTTATAATTCCCGTTTATCATTATTATTCAGTGTTTGGACGTTGGCAGTTCGCGAATTTCCCCTATCATATTATTTGAATTTTGGTTGTAGATTAATATTGTAGAAAGTGAAAATATCTGTGCGTTTCACGTTTTAATTCCCGTAAACATTCTTTACCTAATTCTATTATGCCCAGAGTACTGTCTCGCATCATTCGCGAGTTATGGCATATTCCTACCCTGTCTAAAGTTACGATTCGTGTTAAGCGCGAGACGCGACAAGAAGATTTCAACGAAATTCTCCAAGAAATTGCACTTTACAGATCTGTGCGTACTTCATGCAAAACTTCCATGCGATGCATTCGACATCTAAATAAAGTAAACAGAGTGTTTAGTTGACAGGATATCCCTTACTGGAGCGGAAAAGCGGCAGGTTTCAACGTATATCCCCATAAGATTGCACTTTACACTACAATGCGCGCTGCAATCAATAAATTTCACAATATGCCACCATGAATAAGATAGGATTAATAAAGCGACAAGAAAAATGACTAGAATTCACGAAACGTGCACACCGCGATCAGTAAAATCCACATTACGTCACTTTCAATAAAATAATAAACATACTCACGTAAAATACTCGTCACGAATCGTTAAACACTTCAAGAAATTTTTAGAGATACTTTGTTATATCGCAGACTACGTAGGGATAGGTGTTGCGCGGTTGAGAGTTGGCGTAACATTGAGGTGCCCGCTGATGCGCTTTGCCTTGCGCGCGCTGTCCCCACCACAGTACACAGTGCAGTAAGCTGCCAATGGGGGCTGAGGGACGATGATGTTCTCAGGTAGAGTCAGCAGAGGTAAGCAGCAGCGCCGCATCAAAGGATCGGGTATCACCGTGAGCAGAAATAACCACGTGTCGAGAAGACTCATTATCAACAAAACGTAAAACTGCAATGTTCGTTGGGAGACCGTATCAACAGGCGGATGAAACCGTAACACACTGGGAAGGAAATTAGCAGAAGCGAAGACTGTAGCATTCGCAGAGATAACTACATGCCGAAACTCCGCGTTCTCGTGGGAATAAACCGCAATTATCCAACGGTAGTTTTATTATAAATAGGAGTGGTCACCTACTACAACAGTCAGTTATTAAGAAGTCAGTCACAATTATATTCCGGAGCAGTTATGGTCCATCAGATTTTGCAGTTACGCAATAAATATTAAGAGTCGCTATCAACAACCACATACTCTCGTAATGCGATAGACAATATATTATATATGTCGGAGATGAAAGAACACCGGAGTCTGTAATTGAACAATTGTAGTTATTCAATCCGATTGTAATTGTTCGAAAGTTGTGATAATGAGCTTGGGCTCGAGGCGACAGTCAGTCGCCGAACGTAGCCGCGGTCACGGGATGAACGCTTTGCCTAACAAAGGTATGGAGTAATTTTATAGCTCTCCTTAAAGGAAATATTCGTGGCGACACGCGACAGTAAACATTCCAACAGTTTCTGTCCCGTGGCTCGCCACACGCAGACCCTATTCTTCGAGTAAGATGATTGTCAGATGTCGATGCGTCTCCGCAGTACATGTTCGGCTAGCCCGAGGGCCCGTTATAAATCTTAAGGTTTAGTTAACTAAACTCCTTCAAACAGACAAACAGTCTTTGTCCCAACTACGGAAAGATAGGAGAGACATATTTTTCAACGAGCGGCGTCTCCCACTAGCAACTTTCCCTCGAAGGCGGCTAGCATCATTTTCTAACCACCGATATGGAGATTGATCAATTAGCAGCAACGTCAATTTCCCTTACTTTCTGAACGAAGGCTTTTCTCGACGAATCCGATGATCTCGTATCCTTAGACACACCCCATTATAGTTTTCCTCTGTGGCATCATCGGGACGGGAAAGGCATTCTCGTTCGCGATCTCACTGATGAAAGGAGTAACCCTTTACGACCAGTGAATATCACGCATCCGACTTAGATTTTGCGAGTACGTTCATCTATCATCCCGTCGACCGCGGATTCGTTATTGAACCTAGGATCATTGTCATTAGTTTCTCGAGTGCCTAACTACCACGGTTACTTGTCCGGCTCTATAATAATCGTATTTGCACTAGTCAATGTCTTCTCTATTGCATAACGACAACGCGTAACCCAAACGAAGATTCGTTTCACGCCCCTAACCCTAATTCTAATGTCCGCCCCGACATATATATAAATATAAATCGGTATATATTACGTTATCTTCAGTAGCTGAAAACGCGGTAAATTTTACAACAATATATTTTTAACCTATATGTATTGCATGGGTATACATGTTTATCGAAAATATCGCAGGCGAATTTAGTATTTACCTTCATTTTCGAGGTAATCACGCAAATACAAAAGTAAAATGACAGTAAGTGTGCTTTATAAATAATCGGATTATTAATTGTTAATTATCCTCTCAAATCCAAAATTTCATCTGACCGATTCTTACTATTCCTGTAAAGGGTATGCGTGTTAATTAAAACCCACCTATATCTGTAACAACATATCTATTTTTCTCTAAAATCTTTTTAATAACGTAAGCGCTTTCAAATTTCGGTAGCAGTTCCTTATCTACTCCCGGTGCGACGTCCGAATTGCGGATCATCACGTATCGTCGATTTGATACTTTGTCGCTTTTTTATGTTTTCTGTCGTAGACGCATTTACTTTCTTGCTCAGGCTTGTCACTTATTCCTGTTGCTTAAAGGGGGGGGGGGGCGGAGGTTAATTCGTACAAAAAAAGGCATGTCTTTGTGAATTTTTTCTGACGATACAGTTAAAATTTCTTTTTTAAAACCAACAGTACATTAAAGTATGATATTCGAAGAATATTGTATAAAATTTTCACGGAGAAATATTAAACAATGCGGCAATGGCAGCAATTATTCGGACGTGTCTCGGAAAAAAGTATAATTACGGTGCCCTTCAGAACTTGGAGCTTAATCATCAGAAATCGAAAAGTTAAAGTTCATTCGTTAGGAAACAGTTTTCCCCAGGTAACGCTGCAAAGGCCTTTTCGAAATTTCAATTTTTCACTTTTTTGGAACACTTTGAAGGGAAAAACGCGATTTTGTGCGAAAATTTTCGGCTAATTTGTTATTTTAAAATAGAACTAATAAACAAATTTGAAAAAGCTCTACAGCGTTACCTCGAAAATTATGTACAGAAGTAGTTCTCAAAATTTCAAAAGGATCGGTGCAGTAGTTTTGAAGTAATTGGGGGCACCGACTTCGAAAGCGTGAGTTGCGGGGAAAACGCTTTAAAGTTTTGAACACTAAAAAATCTGGTATAAAACGTTCATAAGCGAATTTTATCGGTTTACGTCTTTACTAGCGTAGCAATTGTTGAAAAGACTAATAAAAAATCAATTATCCTATAATATTTTTCACGATCCTTCGTAATTTGATCTTCAACAGTCACTTTTATTCTTTTAGCTGACGCGCTATTTGTTGAAGTGCCTTCGTATTTACGTTTATGCGGTGGTACAATTTTTCTAAGTCGATATAATCTCGAACCGGTTGATTGTCTATCAGATCTAGTAACTTTTTTAGGCATTTTAGTAATAATTTAACACAAAACTTAATGAAAATGGAATATTTACTCCTACACTAAATTTTTTACTCTACACTGACAAAATATACAGTATAGGTATAAGGAGTTTGTACTTAAGTCGTTAGTACAAACGACTATATATAAATAGATCTGGGGGTAAGATTAGGTATTATATAGAGAAAAAAATGTCTGCGAAGTAACAATAGCACGGTCCGGTCGAGTAGGTAATATCATCCGACATGTATAAAAATACTTGTAACTTCGTCAATTTCGCTCCAATCGACTTGAAATTTTAACACAATATTCTTAAGATGTTATGCATTCAACTAAAAAAATAAAAAATAATGCAAAAAGAAAATTTTAAAACCTTACCCCCCCCCCCCCTTAATGAAGCCAAGCTGATTTATTTCAAACAACAATAGCGAAGGACTTTCTTCCGTTGACCTGCAAACTGTATTGTTCTAGGCGAATTCTACTGGTCTCAAGACTCGGTCCCATTTCCCGGGTGTTACCGACAATTTTGCCAGCATCGGTGTCCCGTTTGCCTGTGATTTGCCGTTCGTCTTAGGAATTCTTTGAATGGCCCGGTCGAAAAAACAAAAGCCTCGATTGCTAATTACTCGTCTGGGTCTACTTTAAGTTCTAAAATATTTCGTTATGAAAACTCATGTTGGTAAACACCAACCTCTTATGTGTTTGTCGACTGGCATGGATACAACCGTTTGAAAAGGTACATTACCTTTTCTCAATTGCGCCAACATTCTTCGATTTTACCACTAGTCGTCGGCGAGAACTTTGAGCATTTCAAACAATTGCCAAAATATTTGTGTCTTACTTTCTGTCAACCAATGAACTCTACTAATACTTTCGACGATTTTATTGAATCCTCAATAACATTATTTTCCAAGTACAGCTCGCGCTAATCGCCGATGGAATCGAAGGTCAAGCATCCTCCAATCGGCTCAATATCAATGATCAGCGGCCATCGAGCGTGCGATCAGTTCGTTTTTACTGCCAAACACAGCCAAATTTCTAAACAAAACAAATTCCTTCCGCTCCCCAATGGTAAGTTTTTTTTATTATTGTTATTTAATTTGTACTTTACAATTTGTCCAGCTGAACATTTGGTACATCTTTCTAACTTAATTGCTAAATAATATGTGAATGGCTACCCCCAGCGGGATACCATCTTCGAGTTTGGCTATTTTATTTCTTTAGTGAGGTCAGTGGGGTGTTTTCTTTTTAGTCTTCTATGAATGGTGTGTTCCAGATTTCTTACACGCTACTCGTTTCTCAGGGTTGTGTATATATATATATATGTATATATATATATATGTCGGAGATGTAGGAACAACGGGCCTTTCTTTTGGAATTTTGGAAAGATCCCCGTTACTTTGGTCTAAACTATTTATTATAGCTGTACTAAAATAATAGAACTTAGAAGTAGTTGTTGAGATACGATCTGATTGTGTTTGCCCGAGATTTGTGACAGTGGGCTTGGGCTCGAGGTGACACAACTGGTCGCCGAACGTAGCCACGGTCGCGGGATGAACGTTTTTACCTAACAGAAGAAGTGCCAATATTGAGGGACACACGCTGTATTAAGAAACAAGCCCTTGGAAGGAATGACGGCTCTACGCGGGTTTGCCTAGTAACGGCGCCTAGAATTTTGTTGATATCCCCGATGAATATGCAATTGACAAATGTGATCGTATCAATCTTTTATTCTTGTGATCACCTCGGAGAGTTTACACACATCGTCTTGTCTGTCATTTTGTGACTCAAAATATATTCTATTGTACAAAGAGTTTTCCCCGTTGATCGTGGATTCGTTATTGAACCTAAGAACATTGTCTTTAACATCTAGAGTGTCTAATCACCACGGTTAGTTGTCAAACTCTGTTAAATCAACATTTGTACATATAATTGTAAATATAATCTCCATTGAGCAACGATGGCTTGTCCTAATGAAGATACATTACACGCCCCTAAGTCTAACGCCAACCCAACATATATATATACAAGGCGTTACTCTACAGCTGTAGAAAAATTTAAGAGGCGATTCTTCAAGCTAAAATAAGATGCAAATCAAGAATAAAAAGATTGCGTTTTCGGCTTTGTTTTTTAGATATTGTCAATTAAAACATAGCCGAAATATCTCTGTGTCCGAGCAAACCCCCTTACCTGAACAAAAGTAGGTCAACCTAAACAGCGAAGTGCACATGGATTCTCAAATCGAACGATACATAGGCCTACCTAGCACAAATCGTAGGGAAGGATATTATGACATTTGACAACGTAAACCATCTTACGCGACGGTTTGTAAGAAAAATCGTAAATGAATGACAAATAATGCAAAAGTGAAAGAAATAAAAGCGTTTTAAAAACGAAAAATGAAAAGGCTCAAGAACATCTACAGTAGAATAACCTAAACCTCTACTAAATTAAACTTTATGTTTGTACTTTATGTTTGGCTGTTGAAATGATCCTGCCCTTCCAGAACTGTTTTACCCTTTTATCAAATTTCTAAAATCGCTAAAACATGTTATGTAACAAGATAGTAGTGGAGAGTCCATTCAGAAAGAAACTAATATTTAATTGCGAATAATTAAAAAAACAGAGCCCGAAACGCAATATTTTTATTCTTGATTTTGACTTTATTTTGGTTTCAGGAATCACCCCTTAAATATTTTTACACCTGTGGCCGAACATCCCGCATAATTCCATTAATGTGCACGCTATTAATACATTTACTATAATTTGTATCAGTACAGATACAAGCTGTGTTTTTCAATTTGTCCATTACTAAAACATGTTTTCCCTGACTTTCTGTTATAATGTATTGCAATTTAATACAAATAAATATAAAGTTGCCGAGATTTTAAATAATATAAATATAAACGAGCTGAAATTTTATAGTATGGTACTCAAGCATTGTCATACCAAATGCAGTCTACGACATTCTGCGCCGCCTTCGAAAAGGTTGCTGCAGTATACTTATTATACTGTAATATGTAAATAGAGTAATCTTAACCATTGTTGCATTGTTGTGTAAATAAAATATAAATAAAATAGACATTATTTCCAATTATTTTACCAATTAGCAGCGATGTGTTCTTTGTTCCGTTTATCAACGGGGATCAAGCGAACTTAAAACACCGTGCACAACCACATACTCGAGGCTGTAAGAAATATCTGTTGTAATTCAATCAAAAATGAATATTATCTATGTATTGAGTTTGAGTTAGCTTCTCGAATCCGACCGACAACACTACGTGAAATAATAAAAAATATTCTTTTCATAGAATAATGTTATCTAATTAATCATTCGCCTACTATTCTAATAATTGATTCGTTATTATTTCACGCAACCCAACTCTCTGACAACTGCATTGAAAAATCTAACCCAAATCGGAAACATAGATCATATTCACTTTTAATTTAGTTGTAAATTATAATTATAGAGATATACAGATAGAGTGCGAGGGCGAGCTGAGAAAGCGAAAGCAAAAGAGAACACTACATAAAGGCTTCTTGTGTCCTTGTCTAATAACGCATGCTCATTCGTATAGCAAACATGCAGTGTATAACCAACACAAGCATTGTCAGTGTCATGCCTGATTAGACAAGGACATGAGACATCTTTATGTAGCGTTCTTTCTACTCCTATATCGCATCTACTTACACGATAATTTAAGATTATATGACTCGCGTACTCTAACTCTTTATATATCTACGGTTATAACAGATATTTATTGCAGTTTCACAGTTGTTCAAAATTTTAAGTATTAGAACATATCTAAAAATCATCGAAATGGAAAGGTAGGTAGCATTTCTGCACTTCCATCAAATTTACTATTAATAAATTGAACATTTTAAACACTCCATCCATTACATAAACCTCTATTATATACTTGTGTTAATATGACATATTTTTTATCTTCTAATCTATGACCAGACGATAATGATGACTTGACTATGATAACTTCCTTTCTGCTGTGACGTCCATATCTCATAAAGAGGTTATTTGAAGGTTAGTGGTTTTCACATTCGTGTTCTATGTATATATGTAGTGCTTAAAATTCTAAAACAGACAACAATTTAAATATCTGTGAAGGTCACCTTTTATGAACATTGTAAGTTATAATTTAATTTTATACATATAAGAAATCATTCATATTATAATATTCAAATATATATCTATATAGATATTGCATACATATGTATGTATGTTAGGTTAGAAAAATCTACCAAATGTCCAACTGGACAAATTGTAAAGTACAAATTAAATAAAAAAAAAGAAAAAAAATATGCATCTATGTATATACGTACGGCATATTCCCAATTAGATGAATCTTTCACTGTATATTCCAAAAACAATATGTAAAACAATTTTAATTAATATTATCATTTGCCATTTTACATCTACCTATTTACAATATTATTGTGGACTTGTTTAAAACCAGCAGAAATGAATAACATAGAAACTTAGGACTTTACTGTGTTGCTGCTGTTACTGTAAAAAACACATGACCACAAAGTATTAGTAGTAGTAGTTGGTAATATTAGTATTGCTAACTACTATTACTAGTAATAAATATTAGTAATAGTGGTTATGAAAACAATCGATCATATAGATTTTAAAAATGTTTAGATTTTTTTCTTTGGTTATACTAAAATAAATTCTCTCTTATGTAAAGAAATGGCTTAAAAATATTTGTTTATGCATACAATATAATGTATATCTCCTATATGATTATAAAATTGTATATGTAACTTAGAAGAAACTATGTTTAGAACCTCATATGATTGACTACTACTTACAAAGTTATTATTATGTGTAAATATCTATAGTATATTTAAGAAATTTATGGCCTAACAAAATGATAAGCTTCATTAAATAAACATAACTACAAATGATTTCTATCGGACTTTAACATTAACATTATTAAGCGAACCATTAAGAATGATATTATTTTACAATTTTAATGTATAATAAAGATTTAGAGGTCATCTTTAAATACTTTAACAAATTACTGAGTATCCTAAATCTAACTTACAAAAGGATATTATAAAAGATGTATACCAACTTCATCTATCAGAAATATCTCTTAATACTTTAAATAACTGAAAACAGTTAGTTATAAAATATATTTAGATTCTAAAAACAGACCTAATATGGTGGCGATGTATTTTTTTTTTATATATGGTGATATCATATACAAAAGATCTTCAGAGTCCTTTCAAGACCTTTTAAGACTTTCATGTCAGTTTCATTTTTAAGTGAAATGTCCAATTTCTTATATTCCAATTTCATAAAATGTTGAATACTTAACATAATAGTACTTCAGTAGATTAATTGTAGAATTCAGTGTTACTAAGATTCCTTCTATCTTTCTTTACAGAAAGATTAATTTTATTAGTGTTTTTTAGCTGTGTATATGTACATATATTGTTTATCATAATGAGGCTTGTAATTTAGTACAACCTTCGCTTAGATAAGTACACGTTTAATATTTTAGATACAAACAAACAGTAAATAGTGACTATTATAAACAGCATTGTTAGATTGTTGGCGTTATTCTTACAAGAATATTGATATTGAGACATTGTGAAAGTCTAAATCACACATATTCTTCATACCAGAAACACAATTTTTTGGCTTGCTCGTACCTTACAATTGTTATTTTTGGATCTTTTGTTTGTTAGTATATCAGTAACACTGCAAAATATAATAGAAATATTTCACAATGCAAGTAATAAATTCGACAAACTCAAATGTATGAGGAATTATTTTCAATATAATCCCTATTCTATTGAAGTCGGACATAAAAGTTATTTGCCCTCAGAACACAAATTCTACAGAGCGTTTTACCTTTTCGCCTACAAAGAAACTATTACAACAAAGTATATCTTCCTCCTAATTTTCTGTAAATAATTCTTATTCTTCTCTTATTATTTGAAACAATAAAAATGAAGTGAACAGAGTTGGAGGAATACCCTGTATAATACTTACAACAGCTACAATATCTACATAAACTTTAAAACATTTATCCTATTTAATATTTTTTAAATTTATGTGACATAATCTTAAACTTGATAATTGTCTATTGTATGAATTTAAAAGTTGTGTTCATGTGTTCCAAAGCCTAAAAAACACAAAGTGTAACATGCAGTTTTGTAACAAAATTTTACTTGAAATCTTTTACGCAAACATTGTATGAAGATAAAAAGAACAGTACATATTTTCTTAAGACCTCTGTTATATGATTTTTTGTGTTATATCCTAATTGGTTATAGATTTCAAACATAATAATGATAAATGCACATAATTCTGTTTATATTCAATTGTCAGTAGTCATTGAAATCCATAATTGTTTTCCAGATTGGGGTTAGGTTATATAAACTTTTATATGAATAATCTCATATAAAACAAGAATATTTATACGTATCTATTATAATATTGGTATTGACAAGATTTTATGTAGTTATTCTATTATACATATACAATTAGCGATATTTAATTTTATTACTAAATGTATATGTTGGAGATGAAAGAACGCCGGAGCCGTCCCTCTGGAACTTCGGGAAAATCCGTAAAATTGCAATTAAAGTTTACAGTCGTAATTAAACAATTTGTCGTCATCCTGCCCAATTGTACTTGTTTGCGATTTGTGATAATAAACTTGGGCTCAAGGCGACTATCAGTCGCCGAACGTAGCTGCAGTCAACGGGACGGGCGCTTCGCCTAGCAAAGGTGTGGAATTATAGTATGACCCTCATTAAAAGAAATACCAATAGAGGTACTTGACAGTAAAACATTCCAACGGTTCCTTCGGACAACGAATACCTGATGTTGAGGCACGTACACAGCACAAGTCCAGTTAGCCCGAAGACCCGCTATAAAATCTGGGGTTTTCCAGCAATTAAGATTTTCCAAACGGACAGACAGTCTTTGTCCCAAACTGACTAATTGACAGCGACGTCAATTTCCCTTACTTTCGGAACGAGGGCTATATCCGACGGATCCGATGATCTCGTGTCCTTAGACACACCCCATCATAGTTTTCCTCTGTGGTATCATTGGGACGAAGATTCATTCCTTCTTGAAATCCCACCGACGAAGGGAGCAGCGCCTGACGATCAGTGAGTTTGAGTTAGAGCAAGTATCTCTTTCATCCCGTTGACCGCGGATTCGTCATCGAACCTAAGACCAACGTCGCTAACATCGCAAATGCCCAATCACCGCTGTTGATTGTCGAATCGGTAGTGTCCATACTCGTAGCAGCAGGCCGTATCTTCGTTATTACACAACGATGGCCAACTCCAAGCGAGGTCTATCAAACGCCCACAACCCTGTTCCTGACTCTTCTCCGATATATACATATATTCGTATTTACGAGTTATATTTCTTTAAATATTTATACGCAATTATTCTTCAACCTATTTGTTATTAGAAGTAAAAATATCTTATTTAAGTAAAAATATCTCTAGAATCTTCGAACGACTCCTATCTTTTTAAATGGGACTAAATGTAACATTTAAACATGATAAATTATATATGAATTTTTTTCTAAAACTCAAAAATTGCCTTTATTATAACGTATAGTCTAACTTATATTCTAATATTCTACAATTCTGATATTTTAATGTATTCTAATATTTATATAAAAACATTGTTGTTTATTACTTAACGTACATAATATACTTCACCGTGATTCTTCAGGACTAACGTTACTCTATTAAACCAACTGCACTACTAGCCAAATCTGCATTAACAGATTCTGCTATTAGCTTTTGTGAACAGAAAGACTGCAGAGTTGATATGGGATCAGTTTTATTCGGTTATGTTAGTGGACTGTCAACAGAAATATAAGAAAACCTGCTGCAGCGGATCTTCGCAGAAATTGAACAGATTCTGTTCATTAATCTAATTTATCTATTTGTAATAAAATACTGGAAAAAATAATAAAAGATATACCGAAGAAAATAATAAAAGTAAAATAAAAAATATGATCACAGTTATAATAATAATTCGCCCGAACCATACTTTATAAAACTAAATAATCGTTTACAACTGCATATGTGAGACTGCAAGAAATGTTTTTAAAAATCTATTCCGACGACAATTTTAACAGTCGAATAATTAAATTCTTTGATATTATGATTGAGATGTTTGCAATTTTAAATAATAGCAATACGATATAAAAGGTTAATATGAATTGTAATTATCCAAAACTTTTAAAAATGCCAAAACTTTAACTCACTCCAAGATGGTATCCCGCAGGGAGTAACCATCCACATGTTATTTAGCAATAAAGCTAGAAAAATTTACCGCTTGTCCAGCTGGACAAATTGTAAAGTATAAATTAAATAATAAAAAAAAAACTTTCTCAAATACGGCATGGGTTTCCTTTGTCCAACCACTCTTAACTTTGCAGATATCATTTTCTCGCCGGGTGTTATAATTTTAAGGAATACCATAAAAGAATGGAAAGTTCAAAAAGTGTCCACCCTATTATATTACCCTTTTATTTATCACAAGAAATACAAGAAGATATTGCGAGAGAAAGCTAAGCTGAAGATTTATTGATAAGCTAAGCTATGCTAAGAAAGACAATGTGTATTCCACAATTAGGCAGCAGCAGTGGGGACGGTTCCGTATAGATGCATTGAAACAAATTTCAAACTTAGCTTTGCTTATTGTATTTCAGAGGGTCTTGTTCGCGTTTTAAGTTCCTGCTGCCTGACCTTGCCATTTCTGGCAAATACCCTTTGTATCTGTTTATGTTTAATGACACTTTAGGCGCAAACACGACTACCATCCGTGCTTCGTTTCTAGCGGAGCTATTTTCGCAAAAGTCAATAAACTTGTAAGCTCAGTATCTTAAAAACTAATTGAAATCGGTTCAATACATAATGGATTCGTTCTGAGAAGCACTATCTGTATCTAAAGATCTGAAGAAAATATAGATATAGTTCCATTTAAATAAACGATCTTGATTGTCATTTCGGAAAATAATACTGTAGAAAAGATTCGTCTTCGTTAAAATATGTGCCCCTCTGCATCATGCAATCTTCATATAAACAATTTTTTGTATCTGTAATACATTTCAAAATAAAAAGTCCAGAGTTACGGCGGTCGTCCTGCATACAGTATACCATGTATACAGTATGAATACAGTATGTATACATGATATACAGTTTACCATGTATGTAAAGTTGCTCAAGAAATTGACCTTAATAACATATCTCAAGGACATCGATTTGGCTTTTTAATTGTAAACACAACAAGTTTAAGTAAATACAATAAGTTTCTATGTATGTTATAGAATAGATTGAAAGAAAAGAATATAGTGATTAGGTATCAAAAAAACAATAATGACGACCGCTTTGTAACTTTATAGCAGCTATGGAAAAGAATTGTAATATTAAAGAAATAAATAACCATTGCTGTTTATAATTATTCAATTTATCTTTATATGAACTATATGTATGTAGAGCATGGTTGACCATGAGATTTAGTAGATGTTATTGCTCGTTGTCGTAACCGTCGAATATATTTAAAATACTAAATTAGTATACAGACTATATTCGCTGAGAGGCTCGTACAGAGTATACATCGCAAAGTAAAATTGCTAATTAATACTCAGTAAATGCTCGCCAGATAACTCGGTAGATAGCTCGTCGATACAGAAAGATACTCGTAGATACTGAGATACTAACTCGAATAATAACTCGAATAATCTCTCGGACAATAACTGCTCGCTCGCGATCGCGTCCATTTATTTATACTAGTCGGGGGAGAATCAGAAAATTCGAATTCGTCTTTATTGGACGGTTGCATGTAGCGGCGACATTGTTTTGCCTGGAGTTTATTTATCATTACGTTTCATGCGTCAAGACTGCGTCAGTGTCCCGAGGCAAAATAACAAAATGAGTTGAATTGTCCTTTAACTCATGTGTCGCTACATGTACTTCAGTATATTAAGAATCACAGATTATTATAAATATGTAATGAAGCATTGATAATCTCGAGAATATTTTAAATGTGATATATATAAACATATATATATAAATGATATATATATATATGTCGGGTTAACATTAGGATTTAAGGCGCGTAACGATTCTTCGTTTGAGTAAGTCATCGTTTTACGAGACAGAGATTATATTTACGCGAATATACAAGATTTTACAAAATATTATGAATATTGAGTTTAATGAATCATAAGATTAACAGACGATAAGTTTAACTAATAATTAGATTAAAGAATAATAAGTTTAACGAACAATAAGAGGTACGAATAATATGTCTTACGAATAATAAATTTAACGAATAATGAGATTAACGATTGATAGGTTTTACGAATAATGAATTTAATTAACGCTATTAACAATGTTCCGGGGTTCAAACGAATCCACGGTCAACGAAATAACTTTTTACTAAGCGTAAAATAATTTTAAACACAAAAATACGATTGCTGAGACACTCGGTAAATTGCTCGATGTATCACTTTCCAAGGCGATCACACGAATGAATATCTGATGAAAATCTTTTTCGCTATACGACTGCATTTGTTTCTTATATGCTCGCTGGAGACATCGAAAAGGTTCCAATCGTTGTTGCTAGGCAATTTCTGTCAAAAGTTTGTTGTATACTTTTTGGAAACATCGAGAAAGATCCAAACGCCGTTACTAGACAGATTCTGTCTGGAGATTGATTCCTAATACAACGTGTGTCCCATTATATCGACATCTAATATTTAATATAATATTACAATTAATATAATATAATATAAAATAATGTAATATAATATAATATAAAATAATAAATAATATAATATTAATATAAAATTATATCGACAATTCTATGTGATTTCTAGGGAGAACAATACAACCGATCCACACCTTCGTCAGGCAAAACGTTTATCCCGTGACCGTGGCTACGTTCGGCGACCAGTTGTCACCTCGAACCCACTTTCGCTTTCACAAATATCAAACAATTACAAATGACAATTGCTTAATTACAGTTATGATAAAATCTAGGCTAAAGCATTAGAAGGCTTCCTCAAAATTGCAAAGGGAAGGCTCCGGTTTTCCTTTCATCTCCGACATATATATATATGTATATGTCAGGGATGAAAGGACATCGGGGCATTTCTTTTGGAATTTTTGGGAAGACCCCCAATACTTCAGTCTAAACTTTTTATTATAGCTGTACTTAAATAATAAAGCTTAGAAGTAGTTGTTTATGATTTAATCCGATTATGTTTGCCCAAGATGTATGACAGAAGGCTTGGGCTCGAAGTGATACTCGTGCCGTGCAAGTGCCTCAACCTCTGGTATTCATTGTCCGAAGGACCCGTTAGAATGTTTTACTGTCAGGTACCTCTATGGGTATTTCTCCTAATGAGGGTCATACTATCGCTCTATATCTTTGTTAGACGAAGCGCCCGTCCCGTTGACCGCGGCTACGTTGGGCGACGGACCGTCGCCCCGAGCCAGAGCTCACCATCACTAGTCTCGAACGATTACAATCGGATTAACTAACTACAATTGTTTAATTACAGCTGTAGTAGACCCTGGAGTACACTATTGCGGGATTATCCAAAATTCCAGATACTCCGGTGTTCTAATATATAATATTATTATATATTATTATATGTATATTAATATATATATTAATAAAACATACCAATTGAAAGCATGTGCTGATTCTCAATCATTTCTAATATATAAGAGAATAACAATGTTTCTATTTATAACTTTAAGTTAATTTATAATTGTTTACCATTATATTATTTAGTACATAATTAGCTTCTTTTAAAATTACGTTATTACAGATGTCTATTCATTGGGGTATAGCAGGTGCTGGAAAAATATCACATGATTTTGTAACATGCTTACGAACATTGCCAGAATCTGAGCATGTAGTTCTTGCAGTAGCAGCACGTGAATTATCAAGGGCACAGAACTTTTCTAGCTTACATAAAATTAAAAAGGCGTTCGACAGTTATGTAGAGCTAGCGGAAGACAAGAATATTGGTATGTTTCATGTTTTTTTTAAGTTGAATTAATATAGAGATAGTCTTTTTATAAACGTTTTTGAACGTTATTGAATCTAACAAATCCGCCTTACTCTCCTTGCCTCTGGAAAGCAAGAGAACGCACGTTCAGTTCCTCACTTGAGTGTAACCCATACCATGGTTCCTTTGGGACTCCTTATCCTCATAATGAGTGGAATACGTTACAATAAAAAAAAATTTGGCCCTGAAAATCATGCTCCAGATCAATTTTGCACAAACATTTTATTACAAATCTCCACCGATCCAGATGTTTAGAATCACGCTATGACGGTTTTTAAACATACTTTTTATACACCCTGTAGATTATACACTGTACATACTCGCCACTCGGCAAGGAAATTATACACGCAAAACTTTTACTACTCGTTTTTTCATCACTTCGACACTTTCTAACTTCGCATACGAATTTACTCTACAGATACACACCTCCGAAATACCGAAAACTAAATACGATAGTCAGTTTTTGTGAAATAACACAAAATTGTTATAATCTATTATTTTTACCGAAAATTGAAAATTAGTAGCCATATTTTATGAAACTTATTCAAATATAAAAATGCCATACATCATAATTTTAAGCATATTTTCCCGATTGTTTTGTATTTTTTTACGTTTACAGATGTCATATATATTGGAACGTTACATCCTCAACACTTCGACATTGCAAAATTAATGTTAAATCATGGAAAACATGTTTTATGTGAAAAACCTTTAACTATGAATTTGAAGCAAACAACAGAGTTGATAAATTTAGCAAAGGAGAAGAAGTTGTTCTTAATGGAAGGTATTTGGAGTAGATGCTTTCCTATATATGAAACTCTTAAAAAAGAAATTGAATCCGGAAGTATTGGAGATGTTCATCAAGTTCTTGTATCCTTCGGATTTAGAATGCCAGATGTTCAACGACTCAAGTACGTAAACGATGTTTGTTTTGTCCTTTGTATGCATTTTAAAATTAAAATTGTGAATGAAATTATAATTCACAGTACTGCATATAAGTAAGAAAGATGGTGACTACCGAGGCAGTTTTTAATGTTAAGATTTGCTAGGTTGGATATAAAGGTTTTTATTTTATTTACATTAAAGCTGCACACAGATGGACTTTTCGTGTGTCAGAACAGTCGTCGATATACATAACCAAAGTTGAGGGAAAGTCTGAAAACAGTATTATTACCGTTGTTACAAATCTTCAAGGCACAGATACCGTTTTTAAAATAGACACTCTTTGCAACAAAACTCCATTTATCTGAACATCACTTATTACAATAACATTTTAACTAATGCCCGATTAACTGAAGCGTTGCCGTGTGAAACTTAATCTGATTGAAAATTAATTTGAACGTAACTTCCTATGATGTACATGAAAAGTAGTAGGTAATGAGACAAATTTATAAGTCCCCGCTTATCTAAACTTCGATTAATTATATACAGGGTATTCAGGTACAGGTGAAAGGAAATTTAAGGGGTGATTCTTGAAACCAAAATAAAACAAAAAATAAAAATTTAGAAATTGCGTTTCCGGCTTTGTTTTTTAGTTATTGACAATCGGCCAAAATATCTCTACACGCACGAACGAAAGTAAGTCAGACTAAGCAGCGAGATGCACAGGGATCCTTAAATTGAACGATACATGGGCAGTATCTTAGTATGCATGTATGTGCATCCAAGTACATCCAGTACAATATGATTAGTGCATATGCATTAAGTTGATGTTCAGTATCGATATCTCATTTACTATCGTTCTGCATTTCTCCGTTTCCACATCTATCCAAATAAATCTCCAAATATGGTCTTGCATTACCATTTTTCACGTACATATATTCTTAAAACTACTACTAAACTCTATGTAATATACACGAAATTATGCACAAAATTGATCTGGATGATTTTAATAAGAATGAAAACTGATTTCAACAATATATATATAAAAATTTTTCGTTTGAGGCTTTGTTTTCGAGAAAATCGACTTTGAATTTTCGCTCGGTACGCGTGCGGTACGTTATAACGGATCTCACTGTAGATCGTTGTTCCGATGGAAAAATTAAAAAAAGAAAAAAAAAATTTTTATTCTATATTTTCGACTTCTTTTTCGCGTAGAATCACCCCCTTTCCACTCGTACCACCAGTTACCAACCACCCTGTATAATATTGTATATGATGCCACTTAAAAAAGTCAAGGTCACATTGACCTTTTATTAAACAATAATTTGTCAGAAATTTTTAATATCCAAATGTGTAGTAAACCAAAAATTGATTAACTTTTATTTAAAACACTTCTTTGTGAAATTATCGGAAATGCTTGAAAAATACTGGTCATTCTCACAGGATAAAATTTACCGAATGTCCAGCTGGACAAATTGTAAAGTGCAAATTAAATTTAAAAAAAATCTTACGAGATATACCCTCTATATCGGTATATTGAAATCGATACGATAAATCATATTTTATACAATTTACTTCGCCTTCTTGTATTCCGCGTTTTTGACGTTTTCAAAATACTTCTATAGGTAAATGACTCAGCATCAAACTTCCTACATTTATAATGTGTTGTGTATTAACGACTGCAATTTAATTTCTGTGTATCTGTAACATCCATTAATTCTTTATTCTAGGCAGTATGCTCAAATCTGTTAATTTTTATTAAATGCATAATACATTGGATAGTGCATTACATATTTAAGTCAAACTTATTATATTAAAAGATACGTTCTTCTGTTTAGCATTAAAAGTCTAGGAGGAGGTACCGTATTGGACTTGGGCGTGTATGGAATACAATTTGCTTGTTTAATATTTAATAATGAAATACCTCATACTGTACAAGCTGCTGGGTGCTTAAATGAAGAGGGAGTTGATCAATCTGTATCTACTACCTTTCTTTACAAAGGAAACCGTACTGCAACCATTATTACTCACTGTCTAGTTGATTTACCGAATGAAGCTTACATCATTGGTACAAAAGGAATGATAAAAGTTCCGAACTTTTGGTGCCCTACAACACTAGAATTGCCAAGTGGTAAAATAAATATACCACTTCCTGAAACTGAATATAAGTTTAATTTTATTAACAGCGTTGGATTTGTTTATGAAGCTAATGAAGTTCGCAATTGCATTTTAGCAGGTACTGCATGTTTTGACATTTTCTTTAAATTCAAAGTATTATTCACAAATTATCAATTAATTAATATTAACTTTAACCAAACAACAAAAACATTTGAATCGTTTGAATGCCACTTAATCTTTACTAATCGAAAAATATGAAACAGTACAATCCGTTTCAGCGGTATCCGTAACTCCTTTAACTACCTCAAAATGAGCATTCTTATGTAGTTGCAAGTTTGTAAGAATATTATGATTCTGTTTTAGAATTTTTAATTACATATTATTAAATCAGGCGCATCATCAATTGCATTGTACCTCTGTATAAACCAGCTGCGGTAGCATTTTTGATATAAGATACAAGTATCGAATGTCTTATATGCATTATATGTGCCCTATGTTTTATAGCAATGGAATGGTTAAACAAGAACAAGAGATATTACAGTGATCAACGCGAATTTAAATTTGCGATGTGCATTAGATGATCTTTGTAAAATGATCCATCCTAAACAAACATCTGAAAAATATAGTCCTTCTTAGAGTATTCATCTTTTACTATTGACATTCTTTTTTAACATCAAGTAAAAAAAAAAAAAGAAAATATGGTTCGTTCCAGTTACGTGACTGATTTTGTAGGCGATATTTTTCTTAAACTAGACTTGCTACCTAAAGAAAAAATTCTTTACTAGCTATATTTACTAGCTAGATTTATCAGAGCCAAGATAGCAATTAAATTCAAGTGCCGATGACGATAATGTCACACTTACGAAAAGATTCTCTTTTGTTATTAGTTGCTTCCGAAAAAAATTTGTTGCACCACATAATTGACAGTTTTTCCATAAATATGCTACAATCTTCAGCACTCAACATGACACACACCTACACGCACTTGTTCCATTACTTTAAACGTTACACAACATACACGGTAGAAATTATTTTTTTGTTTTTTACTCACTCAAAAATGCGAAAATCGTTTAAAACATTTTTGTAGATTTTATTATCAATATTTTTTTGAAATGAAACTATGCACTAGTCAAAGTCAACTCAATTTCTTTTAAATGGAACTATAAATGAAATATATATATTATATATTACAAATGTATTGTATATTAGTATATTAATATGTTGGGTAATAATTAAATAATAATAAGTTATTAACTTATTTATGTCAAAAAATCATTGGTTTAACAAATATTTTAACTTTTATTTTGTAAAATTAATCGTACGAAAGACAGGGCAAGTTGTAACACACTCTTTATTTGTTTTCCTCATCCATCATGCGATAATATTTTATGTACAAAATAAACATTGAAATATATGTGCTAAACTAATGGCTTTTCGATATATATAAATAGGTTAATAGCTTTTTATGGGGATGCCAAGTAAGATCGATTAACATATTAAAATAATCATATATATAGTTCTATTAAAAAAAATTGACTTAGTTTTCATTTATCCTTTGCACTCCCCCCTGCAAGAAAACTGCTAAAACCAAACTATGTCCACCTCGAAATTTAACTTTTATTGGGACACTGTGTATTTTTATTACTGTGGACTTATTTCATTTATCAATTGTCCGTCCATTTTCATGCATTACGTCAATTTGATTTCATTAATGAAAAATTAGTTTTTTTTATTAAGAGTAATATTCTTGCATAAATATGATAACTTCTAAGATACATGTTATGGACTTATATATATATATAGAAAAGAACCATATGGCAACATTTATATAGAATTATTACTAATATTACGAATTACGTTCCATAAATGATCGGTGTTACCAATGTTTACATACATTAATCTAATTATATCGTATAACTTATATTACATTGTCTGTTTAATTTTAATTAAAGCAGACCAAAGTACAGAATATAAGATCAATTGTCAAGACTTTAGCAGGTGATTCTACAGCTTTGAATCGATGGAGATCATCAAAGAAATAGTCGCAACATTGAATTTGATCCTGATCTTGAAATGTCATTCCAAATCTTCTTGTTGCATCGTACTTTTACTTATCATGTAGCACAAAAGTCTCAGAGGAACCATGGGCTCCAACTCAACAGTTCTATTGGACAAAAATATTGAAGTTTCATTAATTCTATATAAAACATATGTATGTAGTATCGTGGAAGAAAGGCCTGTGGTAGCACTCGATAGCAAATACCACCACTCGACACTAACTAGTGTCGGACACCGGCAACGCAGTGGTTAGTGCCTTAGGTTACGAACGTTCGAAACCCTGGTTCGAATCCCGGCGACCGGAGACCGATTTTTCTTTCACGATACAAAAAAAGAAAAAGAAAAAACGGCCGTACCCAGCAGCGACATCTACAACGCTAAGCGCGACTTACGATACTACATGTATATAAAATTATATATTATATACTATTGTCGTATATAAATTCCAGATATACCATTCGATATCCCATTTCTTCTTTTTTTCTTTTTTTTGAATCTGTAATAGCTATACCTGCGTGTCAACTTCTACATGATCATCACTGTTGTTTAAATAGAACCAGGCTCACATTTAAATTTCTACATTTTATATTCAGGCCAAGTCTTCTCCCAAGATTACGCATTGATTGTTGACAAGGGAAAGCATATTAAATCCATCATTTTAATTGTTCAACGGATTTACTCTGTCCACCTGAACTGAAATGACCCACGGAACTGATCCAACTGTAGAACAAAACAATGATCTGGAACTTACAGACAACACATGAGCCAGAAGCAACTAAGAGCAAGCTGAAGAATTTTCCAACCACCTTTGTAACACATTTCCTCTACACAATATTAACAACAGTAGCCCCAACTATCATACAGATTGAGATGTGCAAAACACTAGCACCTCAACTGACATGCACTATACCATACCTAATACAACAGCAGTAGAAATTAGAATCATAATGAAGAAAACAAAAAACAATAAAGCACCATTAATCAACATAATCAAAGTTTAAATCTTCAAAAAATCTTCCCCTAAAAGCAATACGATTAATGACAATAATATTCAATGCAATATTAAGAACTCAATAATGTCCTAATCTATGGAAACTAGCGCAGATCATAATGTTATCTAAGCCAGGCAAAAACCCACACCAAATTGCATCTTACAGGCTAACATCACTACCTCGTACGTTTTCCAAAATACTAGAGAAAATAATAGACGACCGCCTAAAACCAACAATAGAGAAAGAAAAGTTAATAGCAGATTACCAATTTGGATTCAGAAACAAACATTCCATGATAGAGCATATGCACAAGCTGGACAACGAAATTTTACTAGCAATAGAAAAGAAACAATACTGGACAGCCCTCTTCATGGATATCGAGAAAGCATTTGACAAAATGAACCATGAAAGCGTCTTATAAACAATCAAAAAACATTTCCCAGAACAAATTCACCACTTACTCAAATCATATCTAAGCAACAGAACCTTTGTAGTAAAAATAAAGGACACATATTCTGAAGTTAAAGAATCGAGGCAAGGGTACAGCAAGGAAGCGTCTTAGGGCCAATATTATACACGGGCAACATACCAACAGCAAGATACTGACATTCGCGGACGACACGGTTGTACTAGTCAGGCACACTAAATCAGAAACAGCAGTTACATATCACAAAAATATAAAAATGGCTGCAAAATAAACAAACAAAAGCAAACCCCAGTAAATGCAACCATATTACATTTACACTACGAAAACAGAAACAACCAAATATCCAATTGAATGGCACGCACATAAGACAAACAAAGCAAGTTAAATATCTAGGACTTCACTTAGAGATACAACTTACATGGAAGTAGCATACTAAATCAATTATAGACAAAATACGGATAAAAAGAGGACAGATGTACTGATTAACTACTTGAAACTCTAACCTCAGCATGGAAAATAAATTAAAAATTTACAAAACGATAATAAAACCAATTTGAACGTACGGAATACCACTATGGGGCAGCAGCAATGAGCCACATAGAATCTAATTTATCAATTAGAGTCGCTACAATCGAAAATACTCAGGACAATAGTCAACGCCCCATGGTATGTCAGAAACAAGGATTTACGTAAAGACTTAAAAATACCAATGATCAAAGAAGAAATCGGCAGATATGCAAAGAGATACAAAGAAAGAATTGCAACACTCCCAAACCAGTTGGCTGCTGAAACATGCAAAATTCATATCAAAAGAAGGCTAAGAAGAACATATTCCACGAAGAGAATAAGTTAAAAATGTAGGATAACATTTTTCCGTTTAAGGACTTGTTTTCAAAAAAATAAACTTTAAACATGTTTAATTACATATTAATCCGGTAGGAGCGCATGGTACATTTTCAAATTTATTTTCTCGGAAACGAAGCCTCTTATGAAAAAATGCTACTTTACATTTTTTACTTATTTCAAATGCAATTTAATTTTTTATCGACTGTTTATTCTTTTTCAGTCCAAGATTAACCAAATTTAAGTATACTGTTAGACTTCCGATTTGGACGCGGGCGAAGGTAACACGTGGGTAGTAAGCGCTGTGAAAAAGTGAGAAGTGAAGGGGAAAAGGAGGAGGAAGACATAGGGGAAAGAAGAAGGGAAAGAAAGGGGGAAAGCGCGAAGCGAGGGTAGACAAAGTATAAGAAAAAAGTGACAAAAAGACAGGAGAAAGTGTGAAACATAAAGCTAGGAAAGAAGAGGTTAGGTGGGCGAAAGTACAAAACTAATTGGTCAGGAAGAAGATAGATAGCGACAAGAAGCAGACCGAAGATGACGAACAAGGCGAGAGAGAAGGAAGATCGCAGAAACAGGCTGGAAAGGTACAGCGTGACAGAGAAGGAGGCAATAAAGAGAGAGAGAGCGGTAAAGCATCAAGAAGCATGATCAAAACAGCATCAAGAAGCATGGAAATACATAAATAAATATAGGAGAAGAAGAGAGGTTGTAGACGAGGAGATAAGGGAAGAGGAGTGGAAAAATCATTTTATGGAAACGTTAGAGGGGACAGAAAACAAAGAGGACAGAAGAACAGAAGGGCGGAGAGAGGAGGAGGAATCAAAGGAGGAGAGAGAAGACAACATAGAGAAGGAAGAGGTAATACTCCAAATAAGAAAATTGAAAGAGAAGAAAGCAACGGGAGAAGATGGCTTGGAAAACGAGGTATGGAAGTATGCGTCGAAGGAAGTGGGGGAGGCGTTATGGGTGATGTTAGGAAAAATTTGGAATGGAAAGGGGATACCCGAAGACTGGAG
>NW_022883363.1:0-16129 GCF_011952255.1 Bombus vosnesenskii | reverse complement strand
CTAACGGCCTACAACAAAGGGCCCTAGAAACTAAAACATTCCTGTCCAGCAGTAACACCGATATACTCCTCGTCTCAGAAACACACCTCACAATAAACAGCTACATAAAAATACCGCACTACACCATATACGACACCGAGCATCCCTCAGGGAAAGTACACGGAGGGACGGCAGTAGTAATAAAAAACGACATTAAACATCACCTACACAGCCAGGTCAGTAAGGAACATATACAAGCAACCACCGTTACCGTACAGACCAACAGCAACCAACTGCAGTTGTCAGCAGTATACGTACCGCCGCGACACAAAATCATAACGCAAATGTGGGAAGACTACTTCCGACACTTAGGTGACAAGTATATTGCAGCGGGAGACTATAACTCAAAGCACACGCTATGGGGATCAAGAATCACCACACCTCGAGGCAGAACCCTGGAAAAATACATCAGAAATAATAACCCCAATATATTATCCACAGGAAGACCGACATACTGGCCGACAGACCTGAGCAAAATACCTGACCTGCTAGACTTTGCAGTTACAAAGGGACTAAACGCAAATAAACTAAACATAGCATCCAGCCTCGAGCTTAGCTCCGAACATACGCCCATAATAATTTCATACAGAAACAAACCAATACTTTACAGCAGCACAGAAAAGCTATGCAATTAAACCACCAAATGGCAAATATTCAAAGAAATAATAGAGAGCAAAATCAGCTGCAACATCCCACTGAAAACACCTGAACACATCGATCAAGCAGTAACAACACTCACAGAAACTATCCAAGAAGCAGCAAGGGCAACCACTATACCTGAAACAACCAACAGACAAACAAAAACAGTTCCACTAGACATCCTCGAAAAAATTAGAGAAAAAAGAAAAGCGAAAGCAAAATGGCAAAAACACAGAACAAAAGAAAACAAAAAACACCTAAACAAACTCACAAAATAAATAAAGAACAAAATAAAAGAGCACAACGACAACGAGTTCACAAAGTTCATCGAGTCACTATCTGCTCACGAAAACAACAATTACTCCCTATGGAAAGTCACAAAAAAATAAAGAAGACAACAAAAATGGTACCAACAATCAGAAGAGCAGACAACACATGGGCAAGAAGCAACGAAGAGCAAGCTGAAGAATTTTCCAACCACCTAGGCAACACATTCACCCCACACAACATCAACAATAGCAACCACAATAGTCATACGGACGAGGATGCGCTAACTACTAGTACACCAACTGACAATCACCATACCCAAAGCAACCGCACAAGAAATCAGAAACATAATTGAGGAAACAAAAAACAATAAAGCACCAGGAATCGACCTAATTAACAGCCAAATCTTGAAAAACCTTCCGCCAAAAGCGATAAGACAAACCACAATAATAGTAAACGCAATACTAAGAATACAATACTTTCCAAAAGCTTGGAAACTGGCAAAAATCATAATGATACCCAAACCAGGCAAGGACTCACACGAAACCAAGTCATACAGACCAATCTCACTACTTCCGGTGTTCTCTAAGATAGTAGAGAAAATAATCTACGACCGGATAAAACCACTAATAGAGAAGAACCATCTAATACCGGATCACCAATTCGGATTCAGAAACAAACACTCCACAATAAAACAAACGCAAAGACTCGTCAATGAAATCCTACAGGCGCTGGAAACAAAACAATACTGCACGGCACTCTTTATGGACATCGAAAAAGCATTCGATAAAATAAACCACACTAGCCAACTACAATCAATCAGGAAACAGTTCTCGGGGCAGATATACCAAGTAATCAAATCATACCTAAGCAACAGAAGCTTCATAGTAAAAATCAAAAAGACACACTCGGAAGCTAAAGAAATCAAGGCAGGAGTTCCGCAAAGAAGCGTCCTAGGACCAATTTTATACACATTATACACGGCCAACATACCAACAACTAACAATAGCAAAATACTGACATTCGCGGATCACACAGCTGTACTAGTCAGGCACACTAACCCTGCAACAGCAGTTACATTACTACAAGAACATATCACAAAAATAGAAAAGTGGTTTCAAGCGAAACAAATCAAAGCAAACCCCGATAAATGCAAACATATTACGTTCACACTGCGAAAACAGAAACCACCGAACATTGTACTAAACGGCACACACATAATACAAACAAGGCAAGTCAAATACCTAGGACTCCACTTAGATACACGACTCACATGGTAACAGCATATTACAGCAACAATAGACAAAATACAGATGGCAAGGAGACAAATGTACTGGCTAACAAGTCGAAAATCCAAACTAAGCATAGAAAACAAACTAAAAATATATAAAATGGTCATAAAACCAAACTGGACGTACGGAATAACACTATGGGGAACAGCAGCAATGAGCCATATAATCAAAATAGAGGCATCGCACTCTAAAATACTCAGAACAATAGTAAACGCGCCATGGTTCGTTAGAAACGAGGACATTTGGAAAGACCTGGGAATACCAACGGTCAAGGAGGAGATCAACAAAAGTGCAAGAAGGTACGGAGAAAGAATAGCAACGCATCTAAATCGGCTGGCAGCGGAAACGGTCGACACATCAAGCATAAAAAGAAGATTAAAAAGGAAACACCCAACCGATCTCACAGAGGACATAACCCAACAAACACGATGGTGGTACCCCGCTGGGGGTAGCCACCCACATGTTATATTAGTATACAGCTACAACATTTTACCAAATGTCCTACTGGACAAATTGTAAAATCCAAATAAATAAATAAAAAAAAACTTTCAAATAGAAATTCGTTGTTTATTGTGAATACACATATGTAATTTATATTTTTCTTAGGCCATAAACATTATATATATGTAAATTCTATAGAATTTAGAATATCAACCGACGGTTTGACTTTCACTGTGTTTACTGGGAGTCGGTCGAACGATATGAATAGAGGAGGACGGGGACTTGGGATAGAAAATAAAACAGGACTTGGAGAAGCGAAGATTGAACAAAGAAAAAAGCAAGTTAAGAGCCAGAGGGAGAAAGAGAAGACTTAGACAATCGATTGTTGAGTTTTCACAAATCGATCGCCTGATTTCCGAAAATATTACAACATTCCATATATATGTCGGAGATGAAAGAACACCGGAGCCTTTGGAATTTTGTATAATCCCGCAACATTGAAACCTAGAGTCTACAATAGCTGTAATTGAACAATTGTAGTTATTCAATCCGATTGTAATTGTTCGAGAGTTGTGATAATGAGCTTGGGCTCGAGGCGACAGCCAGTCGCCGAACGTAGCCGCGGTCACGGGACGAACGCTTTGTCTAACAAAGGCATGGAATAATTCTATAGCTCTCCTTAAAAAGGAAATAGTTGTAACACTCGACAGTAAACATTCCAACGGTCTCTGTCCCGTAGCTCGCCACATGCAGACCCTATTCTTCGAGTAAGATGATTGCCAGATGTCGATGCGTCTCCGCAGTACATGTTCAGCTAGCTCGAGGGCCCGTTATAAATCTTAAGATTTAGTCAACTAAAGTCCTTCAAACAGGCAAACAGTCTTTGTCCCAACTACGGGAAAATAGGGGAGACCTATTTTTCAACGAGCGGCGTCTCCCACTAGCATCTTTCCCTCGAGGACGGCTAACATCTTTTTCTAACCACCGATATGGAGATTGACCAATTAGCAGCAACGCCAATTTCCCTTACTTTCTGAACGAAGGCTTTTCTCGACGAATCCGATGATCTCGTGTCCTTAGACACACCCCATTATAGTTTTCCTCTGTGGCATCATCGGGACGGGAAAGTCATTCCCGCTCGCGATCTCATCGATGAAAAAGCGTAACCCCTTACGACCGGTGAATATTACGCGTCCGACTTAGATTTTGTGAGTACGTTCATCTATCATCCCGTCGACCGCGGATTCGTTATTGAACCTAGGATGATTGTCATTAGTTTCTCGAGTATCTAATTACCACGGTTACTTGTCCGGTTCTATGATAATCGTATTTGTACTAGCCAATGTCTTCTCTATTGCATAATGACGACGTGTAATCCAAACGAAGATTCGTTTCACGCCCCTAACCCTAATTGTAATGTAAACCCGTCATATATATATGTCGGAGATGAAAGGAAAACCAGAGCCTTCCCTTTGCAATTTTGGGAAAATCTTCTAATGCTTTAGCCTAGATTTTATCATAGCTGTAATTAAGCAATTGTTGTCATTTGTAATTGTTCGATATTTGTGATAGCGAAAGTGGGTTCGAGGTGACAACTGGTCGCCGAACGTAGCCACGGTCACGGGATAAACGTTTTGCCTGACGAAGGTGTGGATCGGTTGTATTGTTCTCCCTAGAAATCACATAGAATTGTACTTTAAAGATGTCGATATAATGGGACACACGTATTAGGAATCAATCTCCAAACAGAAACTGCCTAGTACCGGCGTTTGGATCTTTCTCGATGTTTCCAAAGAGTATACAACAAACTTTTGACAGAAATTGCCTAGCAACAACGATTGGAACCTTCTCGATGTCTCCAGCGAGCATATAACAAACAAATGCAGTCGTATAGCGAAAAAGATTTTCATCAGATATTCATTCGTGTGATCGCCTTGGAAAGTGATACATCGAGCAATTTACCGAGTGTCTCAGCAATCGTATTTTTGTGTTTAAAAATCATTCTACGCATAGAAAAGAGTTATCCCGTTGACCGTGGATTCGTTTGAACCCAGGAACATTGTTAATAGTGTTAATTAAATTCATTATTCGTAAAACCTATTAATTGTTAATCTCAATATTCGTTAAATTTATTATTCGTAAAACATATTATTCGTTACTCTTATTATTCGTTAAACTTATTATTCTTTAATCTAATCGTTAGTTAAACTTATCGTTTGTTAATCTTATCATTCATTAAACTCAGTATTCATAATATTTTGTAAAATCTTGTATATTCGCGTAAATATAATCTCTGTTGTGTAAAACGATGGCTAATTCAATCGAAGAATCGTTGTCACGCCGGGCGACTCTCTGCCTGGCCCAGGTCACACACCGCGGGCCAGACGGACACCAGATGTCCGCTCTTCCGTACGGCGTACCCTCAATAGCCTTAAGCACCCGTCATACACCCGAGTCACTTGCCTGCTAAAGTCCTTCAGACCCAACAAATGTCTTTTCTAAATCAGTTTCCAAAGACTATTGTTTACTACGGCTTGACACGGGAAAGTTAGCTTTTCTCACGTACGATGCTTCCTACCAGCAACTTTCTATCGAGGGCGGTTAAGGCCCTTCTTAGTCCTCCAACCTTCGTTTGTCCAATCCGAGGCAATGTATACTGGCCTCACCTCCTGACCTAAAATGTCATGAAGAAATCCGATGATCCCGTGCGCTAGACACACCCATCACTAGCTTTCCTCCGACACAGCATCGTCACTCAACTTCACTTCTTCTACATCGTTGGAAAAGTCAACTACTAAGTAGTAACGCTAATGCCTATCGGGGCAGTCTAAGCATAACGCGAGAGTCGGTCTCGGTATTGTCGAGCATACATTTCCTCTGCTAAATATCTTATAGTGCTACGTCCACTAATACATTAAATCCAATTATAAGAGCCCTGCTCTAACGTACATATCTATCTTATCTTCGTACGATAAGTGATTATCTATCTATCTATGCTCATCAGTGTAATCTAAGTGTTGGAAATATATAATTAATAATTCTGTGAATCATAGTGTTATACAAACTCAATCACCCCTATTATCTAAACGGAAATCAGGGGATCGATCAAGGCGTGGTGTCGATTGTTATAATCGTAACGGTAATTTACGACTCCCGTTGACGTCTCTCCTAGCGACTACGTCTCCCCGCGATTGGTCGAACAAACAATCGTTACGCGCCTTAAATTCTAATTTTAACCCGATTAAATTTCGGGTTTACATTAGAATTAAAGTTGGGGGCGTGACACGAATCTTCATTTGGATTACACATTGTCGTTATGCAATAGAGAAGACATTGACTGGTGCAAATGCGATTACCATAGAACCGGACAAGTAACCGTGGTAATTAGATACTCGAGAGACTAATGACAATGATCCTAGGATCAATAAAGAATCCGCGGACAATGGGACGGTAGTCGTACGCACTCGCAAAAATCTAAGTCGGATTCTGTGTTAATATTCGCTGACCGTAAGGAGTAAATCCTTTTTGTCGATGAGACCGCAAGAGAGAATGACTTTCCGTCCCGGTGATACCTCAGAGGAAAACTATGATGGGGCGTGTCTAAGGACACGAGTTCATCGGATTCGTCGGGGATATCCTACGTTCGGAAAGTAAGGGAAATTGACGTTGCTGCTAATTGGCCAATCTCCATATCGGTAGTTAGTAAAGGATGCTAGCTGCCCTTGAGGGAGGGTTCCTAGTGGGAGACGTCGTTCGTGGAAAAATAGGTCTCTCCTGTCTTCCCGTAACTGGGACAAAGACTGTGTATCTGTTGAAGGATTTTAGGTAACTAGATATTAGTGTTTATGACGGCCCTCGTGCTAGTCGATCACGTACTGTGGAGACGCGTCAACATCTGGTAAACATCCTGCCCGGAGAATAGGATCTGCGTGTGGCAAGCTACGGGACAGAAACCGTTGGAATGTTTACTGCCAAGTGCCGCTACGAATCTTTCTTTTAAGGAGTGCTATAGGATTACTCAATGCCTTTGTTAAATGGAGAGTTGGTCCCGTTGACCGCGGCCACGTTCGGCGACCAATTATCGAATTGAGCCCAAGCTCATTGTCACAAGACTTAAACAAATACAATTGGTTAGAATGACGGCAAATCGTTTAGTTACAACTGTAGATTTTAATTACAATGTTTCTATGGATCTTCCCGAGGTTTCAGAGGGAAGGCACCGGTGTCACCTTATCTCCGACAAGTATAATTTTATAACGTATTACGTTAGATAGAATAACGTAATAACGTATTACGTTATATAGTATAACGTTATACCGATTTACCTTATATAGAATAACGTTATAACGCATGACGTTCCGCAGAATAACGTTATAACGTATAACGTTATATAGAATAACGTAATAACGTATTATGCTACATAGTATAACGTTATAACGTATTACGCTTTATAGTAGAATTTTACAACGTATTACGTTATACAGAACAACGTAATAACGTATTATGTTATATAGTATAACGTTATATCGTATCACGTTATATAGTATAACGTTATACCGTATTACATTATACAGAGTAACGTTATAACGCATGACGTTCCCCAGAATAACGTTATAACGTATTACGTTATATAGAATAACGTAATAACGTATTATGTTATATAGTATAACGTTATAACGTATTACGTTATATGGTATAACGTTATAACGTATTACGTTATATGGTATAACGTTATACCGAATTACATTATATAGAGTAACGTTATAACGCATGACGTTCCGCAGAATAAGGTTATAACGTATAACGTTATATAGAATAACGTAATAACGTATTATGTTATATAGTATAACGTTATAACGTATTACGTTATATGGTATAACGTTATAACGTATGACATTACATAGAATTAAGTTATAACGGATTACGTTATATGGTATAACGCTATAACGTATTACGCTCTATAATATAACGCTATACGGTATAATGTTATAACGTATTACGTTTTATAGCATAACTTCATATCGTATTATGTTAGACAGAATAACGTAATAACATATTACGTTATATAGTATAATGTTATAACGTATTACGTTAGGCAGTGTAACATTATAACGTACTACGTTATAGAGTATATCGTTATAACGTATTACATTATATTGTGTAACGATATAACGTATTACGTTAGGTAGTGTAACACTATAACGTAGTACGTTATATGTTATAACGTTATAACGTATTACGTTAAGTAGTATAACATTATACCGTATGACGTTACATAGAATAACGTTATATAGTATAACGCTACATCGTATCACGTTATACAGTATAACGTTATAACGTATGACATTACATGGAATTAAGTTATAACGTATTACGTTATATAGTATAACGTTATATCGTATTACGTTTTATAGTATAATTTTATAACGTATTACGTTATAAAGCTATAACGTTATACCGTTTTACATTATATAGAGGAACGTTATAACGCATGACGTTCCACAGAATAACGTTGTAACGTATTACGACATATGGTTTAAAGTTATGAAGTATTACGTCTTAGAGAATAACGTTCTAACGTATTACGTTATATAGTATAATGTTATACCGTATTACATTATATAGAGTAACGTTCTAACGCACGACGTGCCGCAGAATAACGTTATAACTTATTACGTTATTCACTATAACTTTATAACGTATTGCGTTATGAAGAATAACGTAATAAAGTATTACGTTATATAGTATAACGTTATGACGTATTACGTTATATGGTATAACGCTAGAACGTATTACGTTATATAGTATAATGCTATATGGTATAACGTTATAACGTATTACGTTTTATATTATAACGTTATGACGTATTACGTTAGGCATTGTAACATTATAACGTACTACGTTATAGAGTATATCGCTATAACTTATTACGCTACATAGTATAGTTCAATAACGTATTATGTTACACAGAACAGCGTAATAACGTATTACGTTATGTAGTATAACGTTATAACGTATTACGTTATATAGTAGAATTTTATAACGTATTACGTTATATAGTACAATGTTATACCGTATTACATTACATAGAGTAACGTTATAACGCATGACGTGCCGCAGAATAACGTTATAACTTATTACGTTATTCACTATAACTTTATAACGTATTGCGTTATGAAGAATAACGTAATAAAGTATTCCGTTATATAGTATAACGTTATAACGTATTACGTTATATAGTATAATTTTATAACGTATTACGTTATATAGTACAATGTTATACCGTATTACATTATATAGAGTAACGTTATAACGCATGACGTTCTGCAGAATAACGTTATAACGTATTACGTTATAAAGAGTATCGTAATAACGTATTACGTTATATAGTATAACGTTATAACTTATTACGCTATATAGTATAATTTTATAACGTATTACGTTATACAGAACAACGTAATAACGTATTACGTTATATAGTATAATTTTATAACGTATTACGTTATATAGGTATAACGTTATACCGTATTACATTATATAGAGAAACGTTATAACGTATTACGTTATAAAGAATAACGTAATAACGTACTACGTTAAAGAGTATAACGTTATAACGTATTACGTTATAAAGAACAACGTAATAACATATTACGTTATAAAGAATAACGTAATAACGTACTACGTTAAAGAGTATAACGTTATAACGTATTACGTTATATGGTATAACGTTACACCGCATTACGTTATACAGTATAACTTTATAACTTATGACATTACTTAGAATTAAGTTATAACGTATTACGTTATATAGTGTAACGTTATCACTTATTACGCTATATAGTATAATTTTAGAACGTATTACGTTACACAGAAAACGTAATAACGTATTACGTTATATAGTATAACGTTATAACGTATTACGTTATATAGTGTTGAAGTGGTTACCACTTCTAAGAAAACTCTACATCTGGTCTTTTTTAATTTTCTCAAGCACTGAAGCCATCGACAGCGTGTAGACAAAAGACTGCGACGAAGTCAGGCCATAAACAGTAAACAGGCGACGTTGGCTTCGGGGTTTTTCAGTTATTAGGTAACACAGCTAGCTTGCGGATCTGGACCAGCTCAAATTGTATTTTTACTTATTACACTTCTATTTAAATATATTTTCTACCTTACAATTTATCCACGTGTTTTCTCTGTTTACACACCGAACAACCTCAACAATACGCTATTGATTATTTCCTGTAAATGAAGAATTTTAATATAATGTACAAAATATATAAAATTTAGCATTAAAATTGTCGCACATATATTTAAAAATTAATTGGATTAAAGAATTTTTCAAAATTTCTGAGAATGTAAGGCCAACGTAAGATTTTACACGGAACTAGTTTCCATTTTCGCGCGTAAGACTACGTCATAAAGACAGAGGAGGGGGTATAGACAGCGGACTTCAGACGCGCAGCGTAGACTTCCCTTAGTCATCTTACGACTGTGCTGTGAGGAGGGTGTTTTGCTCGGTGGTTTCAAATCCTTTGTGTGCAGTTGTGTGAATCTCTTCTGTATTGTTCTACAACAAACAGGAGCCGGATACAGGTTGGTATACTTTTTACTTACTCAATAATTAGGTGAAATAATTGAGAAAGCATGGCGAGGACAAAGAAGGGACTTTCGAAAACTAACGCCGACAAGCCAGAAACTGAACGGTTACTAACTTGGATTGACGAAGTTCGCCGCAAAAGATCAAAGTGTCGCCGAAAGCGCAGACGCGATTTACGGATTGAAGCAATGCTGACGTGCGCTCTTTCCAAAGCTAAAAATGATTTACGCATCCGGCGATTATCAGCAGCTTCAAAATGGCAGAAATATAAAAAACAATGCTTGAAGAAGAAGGTATATTATACAAATTATGAGCTCTACAATGGTGAGGACACGGAAAATTCGGGATCGTCTCAACAGAATCCCCGGGAGGAGCCATCGTGTCCTGAATTGGGCAGTTTAGACGATGTCGTGCCTAAGTTGGCAGAAATAAAAGTAACGTTACAACGCTGAAGTAGCGGGAAAAATGCAAGCGATCAGGTTTGGAAGACCTAACTGTGACAAGAGGATTTCTCGCAACGTTTTATCTACCTAATGCGTAGAGATTTCAACAACTATATGGAATCTCGAGCGATTACGGAGCACCGTGTATTACGTCGGTGCTGCAAGAATAGAAATTGCATTACTATCTTGATGTATATATGGATATTTTCTGTTTGCAGTCTCACCGTTCGAGATGGCATTGGGACAAGCGGAGGGAGTTGGTGTTCGCAACGATGCTGAAGCGTACTGCACGCTCGGGGACCCCATGTTCTCCAGTCTCTGCGCCTTTCGTTGGCTTAGTTTATATATTATATTGTATGCATTGGTTTGGTAATATACGTAATAATGAGCGTTCGAAGTATGTTCGAAGAGTGTTTGATCCGATATTTTTTATTTTCAGAAATATATACTTTGCATGTCTTATAGTTTAAAGAAAATTTGTATAGTACATTTTAGCTTGTAGATTTAGTAGTATCGTTTCTAATATTCGCTCCATTATTCTGTACGTCAAGATTTTGTATATTTGCTTAATGTTGATTAACAGTTTTGTAGACTTTAAGAAATGAAATGAAATTAATAAAATTTGGAAAATGTTTACAATTTTTCTGCAATCTTCTAGTTCATATTAATGGCAAAAGTGCTTTTCTGCCCCGCATACTACACATAACAAATTTCTGTCGCAGGCAAGAGACCCGTACATGAACCCAGGCTGTTGGCGGTCATCGGCAACATTATTTGGCCTGTCTGTGTATGAGATAAGGAGCGACGAGAGAGGATTGGTACGGCATAAGGAAGGGGGGAAATGTGTTTCTTTTTAGAAAATCGTGCATGAAGTTTTCTGGCTGACGAATGGGTTGCACCATGATCAAGTTGTACATAAACGTATCATCTCTCCGCGCTTCCGTATCTTGAACATCCAAGCATCAACTAATTCGAAAATCGTCTGACGCGCGAAACTCATAGGCTTATTGTGACGTACTACAGCAAATTGTAGCAAATCTTATTTGGTGGGCTCTAATACCTTTCGTACGTTATCTGGGCAAATGTGTTTTCTCATGTCCGGGGAAGTTTTTTCATAGCTTGTACCACCAGGTTGTATGCGAGTTGTCGAAGCACACAAGACAAGCCTCCGGTGAATATCAATAAGGAGAGACAGCGCTAGGGGTAATGGCCCCTCCTAACGCCAATTCAATAGTCAGGAAATATTAGGACTGGCTAGAACTAGAGAACGAGTGAAGGGGGTGCAACTGAAGTTAATTCATTAGAGAATCCTGGAGCACCTCTGTCATACGCGTCGGGCGGTCATCGTGGAGTTTTAGTCGGTAAGAGTCCGACACTACTCTGCTGTTACGCAATTACTGCAACAGCGGAGTGTCCATGAGGATTTCTCCACGTAAAAAAAAAAAAAAGAAAAAAAAAAAAAGGTTGTATGTTAGTTACTCTGGCTTATCAATATGCTCTGTTCAAAGTTTACCAAGCTGAATACTGTCACAGGCCTCTATCTTCCTTAATAAGAGCTGTAGGGGATCGAATAATGAGACTACCAAAATGTGTACTCGTTAGTGTATTTAAAACAGATCTTGTCGCGAAACGATATTTATACAGACGTTTAGTCACAGTTTATACTGAATCGTTTGCGCTCACGTTCGTTTATTCATAATCGTCAGAAGAAGGTCAAAAGATACAAATTCGTCTTGTTTTACGGTTACATGTAGCGGCGCCATTATTTTGCCGGAGTTCATAATTCCTTACAATACCTCTAAATATTCCGAAGCAAAACAACAACTTGGTTTGAAGCAAATTCTAACTCTTGTGCCGCTACAGAGCTTTTTAAGGTATGGAGTAAATTGAATGCATCTTTGTTGAGTCTAGATGATCCAGAATGGCGAACTACCGCAAGTAGAGCAACTAATCGAAATACTAGACATGCACATATACGTAATATGTTTAACATGGATAGGAAATTGTTTTGAAATTTAACAATCATTGCAATAATTACGTCGGTTCGGAAGTCGTATTACTAGATACTTATTGTAATATCGTAAAGTAATTCGAATTAGAAATCAGTTGAAAATAGAAAAACCGTGTACGTCGTGTTTCTGTGCTTCGTTTACATTTAAGAGTGCCTACGTGACTAAAGGCACGTAGTTGGTAGTTCTTACATAGGTATGAGGGAAACAATAGACAACGTTAGAAGAAGGACGGTTTCGCTACGCAAGGCGAATCGAAAAGTGTGCGTGTTGCGAGAATCAGAGCTAATTGAGTCGTCGAAGAGTAGAGTCGTTAGAGGTATCGAGTCGTCGAAGAGTAGAGTCGTGAGAATTGATAGAGTTGTTAGAGAGAGAGAGAGAGAGTGTGTGTGTGTTAGATTCGTTGTGACGAGAGTGGTAAAATAACTGTAAAGTTATTTGATATAGATGCGAGTATTGCATTTAGTTTCCGTTAAATAAATATCGTTTCCTGTCCAATTTATATTTGTATATTCAATTTAATATTAATAAATTGTAAGTAATCGGGAAAAGATTTCTATCCTTATTTTCCGATTTTACATTATTTTCACAGATTTCAATTCACTTATTCATTGATTGATATTAGGACAAATGAGGAACTTCGCATCTAATTAGATTAACAAATAAAATGTATTGTTCCTGATAAATGGTATGCAGAATAGTATAGGAAATAGAAGACTGGTTTATATTACCGTTCAAGTGACTGATAGTAGGAAAGCAGTGATGGAACATGAGGCAACGTAATATAAAATTGAATCCCTGAGTATAGCATGCAGATAATATTTTGAGTGTTGACGGAGGACAAAATTATGCACATTCCTTTTTCAATTCCGAGGAAATACATCAACGATGAGTCAGTTGTCAAAACACGATGGAAATTGCTCATTGTCAATTGAACAAGTTTGATATAATTACAAAAGCTTAAGATTTAACTTGAAATTTTTTTGAAGAAATTTATTTTTATTATACCTGATGTCAAGCGCGGTATTAAGTATCATGCTTTTATAACTATTGTTTTAAATATTTTTGTGTTGAAATAATGTCGTTTGGGTGTCTGTTTTGTACTGGAGGAGTACCCGAAATAATTATACTCGTCGCGTACAGCTAAACAGCTACAGGCAGTTGTTTGTATTCCTGGAACGCGTTGGATTCGTGTTTGCATGGTACGTTGATTGGAATGACTTAGAGGTGGGTTACTGGGGGTGCGAGTAATTATGTTTCAGCCAGGATTGGATAGAGAACGCGTTTCTAATGGTCTCTAGAAAAGGTTTCTAATTGGATCGTTATAGATGTCGAATCCTTTCTGCTAAATACGTTTTTGGGAGACATTAAGTTGAAAAAGGTCATATTTTTAAAGAGGGGGAGAGAGGTGGTATGCATTGGATAAAGGTAACAATTTTATATGAAGAATAATTATTGTAAACATTGAATATAATTGGGGAAAATTGAGAAACTGGTGCAACTTGTTGTATTATAAGCTGCAGGCTTGGTGCTGTGTCTATCTCTTATCACTTTAATACAATGGATGAGACATTTGTATGGTGTTTTTTGATAATGGAAAACGTGTTCGTGCTGTATGTTTTGCATTCAATAACAGGAAATGGTTCTGCAATTTCAGTGATTCAAAGTACTTGCAGTATAATGATAAGCATAATACAATATAAATTTGCATTTCATCCGGCTACTGACGGAAATACTTGTTTGACAATGGAACAGATCATTGCTAAGAAAGGAAAAAACGAACAGATTGTGTATCTATAATCTATTCCAAATTAAGATCATCGTTTCACGTTTAATATTTTAGATCTGCAGAAGGTAATTCACATTTCATTGTGATGACCGTATACACTGAAGCTATATCTGACCTTGCTATTTTTTGTTATTTGTGAAAGTATGTAGGATGTATAATAGACAAATATAGGGAGGATACAAATAGTCTCAACTCTTCTGCAGAAGGAGAAAGAAAAATAAAGGGTGATAAGGAAATGGGCATACCATACAAATAATTTCAATATATAGTCATTTTAAGCATGCTAATGAAAGCATGGTAAGCATGGTAGTGTTCAATCGTTAGAAATATGTAATACCCAAATATGAAATTTGTATTATTTAAGTGTTTCAAAATGTTGGGTATTCCTGGGTGGACACTTATAACTTTTGCTTTGGAAGTTGAAGAAAATTACATTTATGACGTGAATTTTGTAATAAGCCACCTGCTCTATGAGAAAGTCATATTGCGAAAGGCATCTAAACAAGTATGTATTTTTTAAATATTATTGCTTTTATTACACTCACAAAAAAAGAAATAATGTGGTGTTAATACAATGAGTCATAAAATGTTCAAATGCGTTGCGTCAAAATTTTTATGACAATTTTTATATTTATAAAAGCTTTGTCTTGTTTTAATTACATAAGTACATGATAGTTGTAACAAATTTTTGTTCCATCAGTTTTCCGGCAGGTAAAAATCAAAATATACTCATTGAAGTCAAATGTTTTTCAGATTGAAAATTGCAAATTTAATATAATTGTTTTACGGATTCAACAGTTTTCTCTTAGGTGGAATAATTACTTAAAACATATTACTTGTGCTTTTGATACGCTGAGAACCGAAGAAGATCTCGTTGATGTAAATTTAAGCTGCGAAGGAAAAAGGAATAAGAGCAGACAAACTGCTATTATCTGCATGTAGTACATATTTTAGAGATTTATTTAAGGTAAAGTGAAATTAAGAATTTAATAATTTCTTACTGTTAACATATATTTTGTAAATGATACTTATTCTATTTTACGATAATCCATGTCAGCATCCTGTTGTAATATATAATAATAATGTAAAATTCGATGATTTGGCTGCATTGGTTGATTTTATGTATCAGGGAGAAGTAAATGTAGTTCGAGAACAATTGGCTAGTTATTTAACAACCGCTGAACTGCTTGCTGTTCAGGGCCCTGCCGATGGTATAGGAAAAGATAATGATAGTTCAGTAGAGGTATGTTTTTCAAAATTGTTAAATATGATTAGATATTTTCTGCTTAAATTAAAGTAATACAATTGTATCACGTTAAACTGTGTTTCGGGATGACATTTTTATATGACGCAATTTTATTTGATACTAGTGCTTCAAAAAATAATTAGAAGTCAACAGATCTTGTTGATATATTTGATTTGAACGTAATTTAGTATATTATTTTTACAAGATTTATGTTCCATATACATATATATTTATTTAGTTACTATTCTCTGCTTATTTCATACGAATTTCATAGTCTACAGCCTACTTTATCTATTATGTGTGTAACTTAAAATCATTGGAATAATTATTCTTGCATCAACGTTAATGTACGTGCCAAATAATA